>NW_026284115.1:0-1426 GCF_023373465.1 Oncorhynchus keta
AGGGCCGGTCAGAGAAGAAGATTATAATCAATGCAGACAAGTGAAGGTCATCTGCAGTAATGAGCAATAATCTGTGAAGACTCGTTCATGAAGGGTTTATCGAAGCTTCTGTGGCAAGCCTTATTGAGGTTCGTATAAACACCCTTATTTAACAGCTACTTTAAAGGCTTCATGAAGACTGCATCAACCCTCAATAAGGCCACACAGAAGCTTCATAAACCCTTCATAGAAGACTAAAAACCACTCAATAATTTTACAACAACAAAAATAACAAGATGTCAGATACAGACACGAAACCTTCAGGTCAGGATGGAGGAGACCAAAAGGATGGAGAGTACATCAAACTGAAAGTGGTGGGTCAGGACAACAGTGAAATTCACTTCAAAGTGAAATGACGATCCATCTGAAGAAGCTGAAGGAATCTTATAGCCAGAGACAGGGTGTTCATATGAGTACCTTACGGTTTCTATTTGAGGGACAAAGAATCCCGTGACAACCACACTCCTGGGGGATGGAAGCACGAAGACGTCATCGAGGTCTATCAGGAACAGACCGGAGGACTTCGGAATAATTAGTCTTCCTGGATTTAACTGTTTTGTTGTTGATGATGATAACATTGTATTTTATATTTGTACAAAATTACTGAGTTTGAGTTAGTTTGGCTTTGTGTTCCTCTCAGTGGTAGAGATCAGAGAGGAGAGAATAACTGTCTGGTACATCTCCCGCTCTCTAATCGTCACCTGGTCTGTTTGTGCTGTTTTGAAAACTCTTATGAAGGCGTTACAATGACTGTAGGAGCTGGCAAGACGGCACAAACAGGGTCTGAATGCATATATCAGAGTAGGAGTGCTGATCGGAGATCAGTTTTGGGTATTTACATTTTTTTTTATTTTTTAAATGTAACCAGGCAAGCCAGTTAAGAACAAATTCTTATTTCGAACGACGACCAGGAAACGGGGCCTTGTTCAGGGGGCCGGACAACAACAACAAATGTTCTACCTTGACAGGTCGGGGATTCGATCCAGTAACCTTTTGGTTACTGGCCCAACGCTCTAACCACTAGGCTACCCTGCCGCCCCATTGACCACATGGACAAGGGGGGAGACCTGATCCTAGATCAGCACTCCTACTGCTTGATGTTTACGGCCACCGGAACAATGCTACTATGGTCCAGACATGTGGTTCACCAGAAGACTCATTGGTTGGATAGATGACAGCAGAATGATAGTGTTTCTTCAGACCCCCCGCTTCAGTTTGGTTAATTGGCATCTGTCCCCATATCTATCTTCTCACCCCCCCTAAAAAGATTTAGATGCACTATTGTAAAGTGGCTGTTCCACTGGATGTCATAAGGTGTATGCACCAATTTGTAAGTCGCTCTGGATAAGAGCGTCTGCTAAATGACTTAAATGTAATGTAATGTAAA
>NW_026284116.1:0-7629 GCF_023373465.1 Oncorhynchus keta
CGTTTGCTGCGTTCATTGTTCCATCAACAGCTAAATCAGCAACGCGCAGTTTGGTTTGAGAAAAGCCTTCAAATAAAGTTAAGTGACAGATGGAGTCAGATAAGAACATACAGTTCTACGACATGATATTTACGAGTGTTCAAAGAACATATGTTAATAATAAGCTGAGAGCAAATTTGGCTTTATTTTCAGCGATCAAACCACCTGTGTTTTGATTTTCTAATGATTATACAAAGCAGTCTAAGTAGTTGCTTGTTAATTTTCAAAAATAGTAATTCTTGATGTTATATAGTGTTAACAACATCAGATATTTAAAGTAAGCATTCAGTTACTACCAGTGATCGTTTAGAGTAGCATTTATGGAAAATTAACCTCTTTAGTCATAAGATTCAGTTGAGATAATCAGTTTCTTCAAGAGAGTGGGTTGCTATGTGATGAAGAAACTTATTGCAGGCTGAAAAACTCAAAAACTGGTTGATTTAAATTGAACATGTTTCTTTGCTGTTGTTTGTTGCTGGCTGTGACTGATCAATTAGGCACATTGTGACACCAATGCAGCTTTTTCGACACAGTGAGATATTGTAGCAAAGTGAGAAGGATGATTGTGCCCAATCAACAAAGAAGGACAAGACTAGTAGCTGTTCTTTGATTCGCATCTTCTTCTATTTCTTGAAGAAGTTTGTTACAAACTTCTTTTGACTTTATAGATATATTACTTTGTCAAAGTGAGTTGCATCAAGTTACAGTAAATAATTTATTATAAAGCATCTTAAAGATATAAATGTGATAGTTAAAGTTCATGAAACCAGTTTTATATTGTTTAAGAAAACAGTTATGGGAGAATGAGAGAAGTGATGTCATATTCAAACATTTGAAGGTCAAATACCTACAATGTCCAAATTCAAATGGAAAATAGAATGGTATTAAATCTGTGAAAGTGGATCAGAGATAACAACAGCACATCAATGATATACAGAGAGAAAAAGAGTAAACTGAGGGTGAACCTGTTAGCACTTTATGGTGATAACAGATGGACCCTCAGATCTATTACCTAGTCTATATCACAATGTTCGTCTGTGTTCAACGAACTGATATCGGCGCCGAAACTATGATGCGACCAAACTAGTGATCTAAGCATTCAAAACCTGTACAAATCTCGATGAGGCGGCTGCGCAGTGCGCGTGTCTTTTTGTCGATGGCGGTATGATAGTCGTTGTGCTTGAGTGTGGCTGAGTGCGCAGTGACCCGATATGGGAAGTAACAAGGACGTGCGCTCATCTGGTTTAGCGTGTTTAAAAGAAAGCTGGAAGAGCTGGGTGGAGAACAGAAATGAAGCCTAAATGGCACAAAAGTTTAGTTATGTTGCAGCAGACAGGTGGTTTGAGAATCTCTTCATTAGAAATTTGCAATCTTCAGTTTATTAAGTGGTGACATGTTACCTATACTTCTCAGTGCATTGATGACTCAGGGAAGAGGCTGGAAGGAAGGTATCTTGTTCTCATCCATGGACTACATTTGTCCCAGGCTTTGGAGGTTTTGGAAGCTGGATGCAAACTCTTATCATCAGCTGCCTCTGTTTCTGATGGAGTTGTCTCTTGAGTTCTAACCCCACTCAGTTGGGACATGCAATCTTGCAGAGAGATCTTGGATATTCATGTTCCGTGTGATGTTCTTATGCTACAGCTGTGAGTCAGTACCAGTCAGTCTCAGAAGTGATTAAATTCAAAGTAATTCAAAGACTTATCATTCTTATTAAAGCAGATAACTCCAATACCTCTAGGTGAAGGAGTTCTGTTTCGTAGTCCCAGATCTCATAACTCAAGCGGTGATTCAAGTGTCATCTTCATGAGATACCAGATAGTTGAATAAATTTTATTAAGTTTTGTTGGTAGTATGAAGAGACATGGGTTTGTTTAAGACAGTGATCAAGGGTGACTCAATCAGTGTGATCTGGGATCTGAAAGTTAAAGAGACTAAACGAGAGTGTGTTCTATGGAGGGCCAGTTGGTCAGATGACGTCTATGAGGGTGCCCTTGTTTACAGAGTTAGGCTGTACCTGGTGGGTTCTGATGATTTATGTGAGATTGAGGGCATCTAGCTTAGATTGTAGGACTGCCAGGGTGTTAAGCATATCCCAGTTTAGGTCACCTAACAGAACAAACTCTGAAGCTAGATGGGGTGCGATCAATTCACAAATGGTGTCCAGGGCACAGCTGGGAGCTGAGGGGGGTCAACAGTGAGAGACTTATTTCTGGAGAGAGTAATTTTCAAAATTAGTAGTTCGAACAGTTTGGTTATGGACCTGGAAAGTATGACATTACTTTGCAGGCTGTCTCTGCAGTAGACTGAAACTCCTCCCCCTTTAGCAGTTCTATCTTGACGGAAGATGTTATAGTTGGGTATGGAAATCTCAGAATTTTTGGTGGCCTTCCTGAGCCAGGATTTCAGACATGGCAAGGACATCAGGGTTAGCAGAGTGTGCTAAAGCAGTGAGTAAAACAGAAACTTAGGGGCTTCTGATATTTACATGCATGAAACCAAGGCATTTTCGATCACAGAAGTCAACAAATGAGGGTGCCTGGGGACATGCAGGGCCTGGGTTTACCTCCACATCACCCGCGGAACAGAGAATGAAGTAGTATGAGGGTGCGGCTAAAGGCTATCAAAACTGGTCGCCTAGGGAGCAGGTTTCTGGGCATAGTAGAATATATTCAGGGCATAATGCGCAGACAGGGATATGGTGGGGTGCGGGTACAGCGGAGGTAAGCCCAGGTACTGGGTGATGATGAGAAGGCTGTATCTCTGGACATGCTGGTTGTAATGGGTGAGGTCACCGCATGTGTGGGAGGTGGGACAAAGGAGGTATCAGGGGTATGAAGAGTGGAACTAGGGGCTCCATTGTGAACTAAAACAATGATAACTAACCTGAACAACAGTATACAAGGCATATTGACATTTGAGAGAGACATACAGCGAGGCATACAGTAATCACAGGTGTTGAATTGGGAAAGCTAGCTAAAAACAGTAGGCGAGGCTAATCAGCTAGCACAACAAACAGCAGGTAAAATGGCGTCGACTAGGCAACTGGGCCGACAGATAAACAAACAAGCAGAATGGAGTACCGTGATTAATGGACAGTCCACCGTGCATCAGCTATGTAGCCAAGAGATCAGTGCCCACTCTGAGTGGTCAGGGGAGGAGATGGACAGCAGCTGTACCCACTCTGAGTGGTCAGGGGAGGAGATGGACAGCATGTGTACCCACTCTGAGTGGTCAGGGGAGGAGATGGACAGCAGCTGTACCCACTCTGAGATGGCCCACTCTGAGTGGTCAGGGAGGAGATGGACAGCAGCTGTACCCCACCTGAGTGGTCAGGGAGAGATGGACAGCAGCTGTACCCACTCTGAGTGGTCAGGGGAGGAGATGGACAGCAGCTGTACCCACTCTGAGTGGTCAGAGGAGTGAGATGGACAGCAGCTGTACCCACTCTGAGTGGTCAGGGGAGGAGATGGACAGCAGCTGTACCCACTCTGAGTGGTCAGGGGAGGAGATGGACAGCAGCTGTACCCACTCTGAGTGGTCAGGGGAGGAGATGGACAGCAGCTGTACCCACTCTGAGTGGTCAGGGGAGGAGATGGACAGCATGCTGTACCCACTCTGAGTGGTCAGGGGAGGAGATGGACAGCAGCTGTACCCACTCTGAGTGGTCAGGGGAGGAGATGGACAGCAGCTGTGCCCACTCTGAGTGGTCAGGGGAGGAGATGGACAGCAGCTGTGCCCACTCTGAGTGGTCAGGGGAGGAGATGGACAGCAGCTGTACCCACTCTGAGTGGTCAGGGGAGGAGATGGACAGCAGCTGTACCCACTCTGAGTGGTCAGGGGAGGAGATGGACAGCAGCTGTACCCACTCTGAGTGGTCAGGGGAGGAGATGGACAGCAGCTGTGCCCACTCTGAGTGGTCAGGGGAGGAGATGGACAGCAGCTGTACCCACTCTGAGTGGTCAGGGGAGGAGATGGACAGCAGCTGTACCCACTCTGAGTGGTCAGGGGAGGAGAAGGACAGCAGCTGTACCCACTCTGATGGGTCAGGGAGGAGATGGACAGCAGCTGTACCCACTCTGAGTGGTCAGGGGAGGAGATGGACAGCAGCTGTACCCACTCTGAGTGGTCAGGGGAGGAGTGGACAGCAGTGTACCCACTCTGAGTGGTCAGGGAGGAGATGGACAGCAGCTGCCCTCTGAGTGGTCAGGGGAGGAGATGGACAGCAGCTGTACCCACTCTGAGTGGTCAGGGGAGAGATGGGCAGCAGCTGTACCCACTCTGAGTGGTCAGGGGAGGAGATGGACAGCAGCTGTACCCACTGAGTGGTCAGGGAGGAGATGGACAGCTCTGAGTGGTCAGGGGAGGAGATGGACAGAGGAGAGTGGTCAGGGAGGAGGAACAGCAGTGTACCCACTCTGAGTGGTCAGGGGAGGAGATGGACAGCAGCTGTACCCACTCTGAGTACCGGGAGGAGATGAACAGCAGCCGTCTGAGTGGTCAGGGGAGGAGATGGACAGCAGCTGTACCCACTCTGAGTGGTCAGGGGAGTGTACCCAGAGTGGTCAGGGGAGGAGAAGGACAGCAGTACCCACCTGTGGTCCCAGCTACCCACCTGAGTGGTCAGGGGAGGAGATGGACAGCAGCTGTACCCACTCTGAGTGGTCAGGGGAGAAAATGGACAGCAGGTACCCACTCTGAGTGGTGAGATGGCAGCAGTGTACCCCACTCTGGAGTGGTCAGGAGAGATGGACAGCAGCTGTACCCACTCTGAGTGGTCAGGGGAGAGATGGCCCACTGAGCATGTGTACCCACTCTGAGTGGTCAGGGGAGGAGATGGACAGCAGCTGTACCCACTCTGAGTGGTCAGGGGAGGAGATGAACAGCAGCTGTACCCACTCTGAGTGGTCAGGGAGAGATGGACAGCAGCTGTACCCACTCTGAGTGGTCAGGGAGGAGATGGACAGCAGCCCACTCTGAGTGGTACCCACTCTGAGTGGTCAGGGGAGGAGATGGACAGCATGTGTACCCACTCTGAGTGGTCAGGGGAGAGAAGGACAGCAGTGGTCAGGGAGGAGCTGTACCCACTCTGAGTGGTCAGGGGGGAGATGGACAGCAGCTGTACCACTCTGAGTGTTCTGATGGTGGTCAGGGGAGAGATGAACAGCAGCTGTACCCACTCTGAGTGGTCAGGGAAAATGGACAGCAGCTGTACCCACTCTGAGTGGTCAGGGGAGGAGAAGGACAGCAGCTGTACCCACTCTGAGTGGTCAGGGAGGAGATGGACAGCAGCTGTACCCACTCTGAGTGGTCAGGGAGGAGATGGACAGCAGCTGTACCCACTCTGAGTGGTCAGGGGAGGAGAAGGACAGCAGCTGTACCCACCTGAGTGGTCAGGGGAGAGATGGACAGCAGCTGTACCCACTCTGAGTGGTCAGGGGAGGAGATGGACAGCAGCTGTACCCACTCTGAGTGGTCAGGGAGGAGATGGAGCAGCAGTGGCTGTACCTGGAGTGGTCAGGGGAGGAGATGGACAGCAGCCAGCCCACCTAGTGGTCAGGGGAGTGAGATGGACAGCAGCTCAGGAGGAGATGGACAGCAGCTGTACCCTCTGAGTGGTCAGGGGAGGAGATGGACAGCAGCTGTGCCCACTCTGAGTGGTCAGGGGAGGAGATGGACAGCAGCTGTGCCACTCTGAGTGGTGAGTGGGTGCACCCACCTGAGTGGTCAGGGAGTGAGATGGACAGCAGCTGTGCCCACTCTGAGTGGTCAGGGGGAGATGGACAGCAGCTGTACCCACTCTGAGTGGTCAGGGGAGAGATGGACAGCAGTGGTCAGGGGAGGAGATGTGATTACAGCTGCCACTCTGAGTGGTCAGGGAGGAGATGGACAGCAGGTCACTCTGGTGGTCAGGGAGGAGATGGACAGCAGCTGTACCCACTCTGAGTGGTCAGGGGAGGAGATGGACAGCAGCTGTGCCCACTCTGAGTGGTCCCAGCTGTGCCCACCTGAGTGGTCAGGGGAGGAGATGGACAGCAGCTGTACCCACTCTGGAGTGGTCAGGGGAGGAGATGGACAGCATGTGTACCCACTCTGAGTGGTCAGGGAGGAGATGGACAGCAGCTGTACTCCACTCTGAGTGGTCAGGGGAGGAGATGGACAGCAGCTGTACCCACTCTGAGTGGTCAGGGGAGGAGATGGACAGCAGCTGTACCCACTCTGAGTGGTCAGGGAGGGGAGGATGGACAGCAGCTGTACCCACTCTGAGTGGTCAGGAGGAGATGGACAGCAGCTGTACCCACTCTGAGTGGTCAGGGGAGGAGATGGACAGCATGCTGTACCCACTCTGCAGTGGTCCACTCTGAGTGGGGAGAGATGGACAGCAGCTGTACCCACTCTGAGTGGTCAGGGGAGGAGATGGACAGCAGCTGTACCCACTCTGAGTGGTCAGGGGAGGAGATGGACAGCAGCTGTGCCCACTGAGTGGTCAGGAGGAGATGGACAGTGGTACCCACTCTGAGTGGTCAGGAGGAGATGGACAGCAGCTGTGCCACTCTGAGTGGTCAGGGGAGGGAGATGGACAGCAGCTGTACCCACTCTGAGTGGTGAGATCAGGGGGAGAGATGGACAGCAGCTGTACCACTCTGAGTGGTCAGGGAGGAGGAGCTGTGCCCACCTGAGTGGTGGACAGCAGCTGTGCCCACTCTGAGTGGTCAGGGGAGGAGATGGACAGCAGCTGTGCCCACCTGAGTGGTCAGGGGAGGAGATGGACAGCAGCCGTCTGAGTCAGGAGGAGAAGGACAGCAGGTAACCACCTGAGGGGAGGAGATGGACAGCAGCTGTGCCCACTCTGGTGGTCAGGGGAGGAGATGGACACAGCTGTACCCACTCTGAGTGGTCAGGGGAGGAGATGGACAGCATGTGTCTGAGTGGTCAGGGGAGGAGATGGACAGCAGGTACCCACTCTGAGGGTGGACAGCAGCTGCCCACTCTGAGTGGTCAGGGGAGGAGATGGACAGCAGCTGTGCCCACTCTGAGTGGTCAGGGGAGGAGATGGACAGCAGCTGTACCCACTCTGAGTGGTCAGGGAGGAGATGGACAGCAGCTGTACCCACTCTGAGTGGTCAGGGGAGGAGATGGACAGCAGCTGTACCCACTCTGAGTGGTCAGGGGAGGAGATGGACAGCAGTGTACCCACTCTGAGTGGTCAGGGAGGAGATGGACAGCAGCTGTACCCACTCTGAGTGGTCAGGGAGGAGATGGACAGCAGCTGTACCCACTCTGAGTGGTCAGGGGAGGAGATGGACAGCAGCTGTACCCACTCTGGAGTGGTCAGGGAGGAGATGGACAGCAGCTGTACCCACTCTGAGTGGTCAGGGGAGGAGATGGACAGCATGCTGTACCCACTCTGAGTGGTCAGGGAGGAGATGGACAGCAGCTGTACCCACTCTGAGTGGTCAGGGGAGGAGATGGACAGCAGCTGTACCCACTCTGAGTGGTCAGGGGAGTGAGATGGACAGCAGCTGTACCCACTCTGAGTGGTCAGGGAGGAGATGGACAGCAGCTGTACCCACTCTGAGTGGTCAGGGA
>NW_026284117.1:0-10252 GCF_023373465.1 Oncorhynchus keta
TTTTTTTATTTTTTTTATTTCACCTTTATTTAACCAGGTAGGCTAGTTGAGAACAAGTTCTCATTTGCAACTGCGACCTGGCCAAGATAAAGCATAGCAGTGTGAACAGACAACACAGAGTTACACATGGAGTAAACAATTAACTAGTCAATAACACAGTAGAAAAAAATGGGCAATCTATATACAATGTGTGCAAAAGGCATGAGGAGGTAGGCGAATAATACAATTTTGCAGATTAACACTGGAGTGATAAATGATCAGATGGGCATGTACAGGTAGAGATATTGGTGATATTGGTGTGCAAAAGAGCAGAAAAGTAAATAAATAAAAACAGTATAAAAACAGTATGGGAATGAGGCAGGTGAAGAAGGGTGAGCTATTTACCTATAGACTATGTACAGCTGCAGCGATCGGTTAGCTGCTCGGATAGCTGATGTTTGAAGTTGGTGAGGGAGATAAAAGTCTCCAACTTCAGCGATGTTGCAATTGCTCCAGTCACAGGCAGCAGAGTACTGGAACGAAAGGCGGCCAAATGAGGTGTTGGCTTTAGGGATGATCAGTGAGATACACCTGCTGGAGCGCGTGCTACGGATGGGTGTTGCCATCGTGACCAGTGAACTGAGATAAGGCGGAGCTTTACCTAGCATGGACTTGTAAATGACCTGGAGCCAGTGGGTCTGGCGACGAATATGTAGTGAGGGCCAGCCGACTAGAGCATACAAGTCGCAGTGGTGGGTGGTATAAGGTGCTTTAGTGACAAAACGGATGGCACTGTGATAGACTGCATCCAGTTTGCTGAGTAGAGTGTTGGAAGCCATTTTGTAGATGACATCGCCGAAGTCGAGGATCGGTAGGATAGTCAGTTTTACTAGGGTAAGCTTGGCAGCGTGAGTGAAGGAGGCTTTGTTGCGGAATAGAAAGCCGACTCTGGATTTGATTTTTGATTGGAGATGTTTGATGTGAGTCTGGAAGGAGAGTTTGCAGTCTAGCCAGACACCTAGGTACTTATAGATGTCCACATATTCAAGGTTGGAACCATCCAGGGTGGTGATGCTAGTCGGGCATGCGGGTGCAGGCAGCGATCGGTTGAAAAGCATGCATTTGGTTTTACTCGCTTTAAGAGCAGTTGGAGGCCACGGAAGGAGTGCTGTATGGCATTGAAGCTCGTTTGGAGGTTTGATAGCACAGTGTCCAATGACGGGCCGAAAGTATATAGAATGGTGTCGTCTGCGTAGAGGTGGATCAGGGAATCGCCCGCAGCAAGAGCAACATCATTGATATATACAGAGAAAAGAGTCGGCCCGAGAATTGAACCCTGTGGCACCCCATAGAGACTGCCAGAGGACCGGACAGCATGCCCTCTGATTTGACACACTGAACTCTGTCTGCAAAGTAATTGGTGAACCAGGCAAGGCAGTCATCCGAAAAACCGAGGCTGTTGAGTCTGCCGATAAGAATTTGGTGATTGACAGAGTCGAAAGCCTTGGCGAGGTCGATGAAGACGGCTGCACAGTACTGTCTTTTATCGATGGCGGTTATGATATCATTTAGTACCTTGAGTGTGGCTGAGGTGCACCCGTGACCGGCTCGGAAACCAGATTGCACAGCGGAGAAGGTACGGTGGGATTCGAGATGGTCAGTGACCTGTTTGTTGACTTGGCTTTCGAAGACCTTAGATAGGCAGGGCAGGATGGATATAGGTCTATAGCAGTTTGGGTCCAGGGTGTCTCCTCCTTTGAAGAGGGGGATGACTGCGGCAGCTTTCCAATCCTTGGGGATCTCAGACGATATGAAAGAGAGGTTGAACAGGCTGGTGATAGGGGTTGCGACAATGGCGGCAGATAGTTTCAGAAATAGCGGGTCCAGATTGTCAAGCCCAGCTGATTTGTACGGGTCCAGGTTTTGCAGCTCTTTCAGAACATCTGCTATCTGGATTTGGGTAAAGGAGAACCTGGAGAGGCTTGGGTGAGGAACTACGGGGGGCGGAGCTGTTGGCCGAGGTTGGAGTAGCCAGGCGGAAGGCATGGCCAGCCGTTGAGAAGTGCTTATTGAAGTTTTCGATAATCATGGATTTATCGGTGGAGACCGTGTTTCCTAGCCTCAGTGCAGTGGGCAGCTGAGAGGAGGTGCTCTTGTTCTCCATGGACTTCACAGTGTCCCAGAACTTTTTGGAGTTGGAGCTACAGGATGCAAACTTTTGCCTGAAGAAGCTGGCCTTAGCTTTCCTGACTGACTGCGTGTATTGGTTCCTGACTATGAAAATCTCTAGGTCTTTTATTGAACTGGGCAAGTCTAGTCAAGGTCTAAGCCCTTAAATCTCAATATCTGCTAAGCGAACATATGGAATTGTTTTTCAGGTGGATCATTTAGCCATTTGATTTGGAATTTTAGGATGAATATATTTTTTTAATCATTTTATGAAACATTGAATTTAGCCTTTACTGCTATAACCAATAGGAACGCAATGAATAACACGTGTACATGGCAAAACAGACAAGTCATAAAATGTATAATCAGGTTGAAGTGTCTGTCCTATATCTCCGAGAGAGAAGAAAACTCTGGGAAATAAAACCAGTAGAACCATGTTTGGTCACGTTGTTCATATTAGTTTGTTACGCAAACGGTTGGGGTTTTATAGATCATTTCGTGAAGACGGTTGGGGTTTTATAGATCATTTCGTGAAGACGGTTGGGGTTTTATAGATCATTTCGTGAAGATTTTCTTTTCCGGATCCTCTCGTGTAGAAAAAGACTGCTCTCTCAAAGCCCCGTGTTATGGAATAGGCGCAAACTTTATATCGGACGAAAGAGGGGATTTGAGTTGCAGCCACTACAAGAAACGGCAAGTCTAGTTTCAACACAAAAGTTGTTCTTGGAAAGACGAGGCAGGGTGAGTAAAAATAGGACCACTGGGGCATGAGTTTGTGTAGGGGGGTTCATTCTCTCCTTCCCATACAGTATGGGCACTGGGGTTCTTACGCTCATTCTCGCCATGTGCTGGCCAGTTTGTGTGATTTACGCAGGTAACAGGCTTCCCTCCACAACTCTGAGAAGTCTATATTTATAACCTCAGCAAGGGGGCTAGATTTTTACCAAATGGCGCCTATTCTATATAGTGATAGTGCACTATATAGGGATTAGGATGCCATTTGGAGTGTATCTGGGCACCTTCCCAGCGGTGCTGTGAGCTCTTCAAAAGGGGATGCCATACCAGGGCTATGGCTCACTGGAAGCAGACCTGGGTTCAAACACTACTCAACATCTTTCAAACGTGAAGTGTTTGTTTCTCGTCTTCCTGGAGTGCCAGGTGGGAAGGGTTTGCACTTTTAAAACTAATTAATTTGTTCCATTAAGCCAGGCAAGCTCAATCAAGCACCTATACAGTATTTCAACTGATTTTGATTAGTATTTAAACCCAGGTTTGTTCCCTGAAGTGGGTCATAGGAGAGGGTCTCTGGTTCCCCCAGAGAACTGCCCCCTGTGTGAGATGGGTTTAGTGATCATTTCAGCACAAGCTCTGAGTTCATGAATTATTACCAAAAGTTGCATGGCTGACTTCATCACTAAACGAAACATGGCTGAACCCTGTCAGCAGAAGGGGCTGTAGTACTTCTAATGGAGAGGAGGTCAGCAGAATGGGGCTGTCAGTGGGGCTGTGTAGTACTTCTAATGGAGAGGAGGTCAGCAGAATGGGGCTGTAGTACTTCTAATGGAGAGGAGGTCAGCAGAATGGGGCTGTAGTCCTAATGGAGAGGAGGTCAGCAGAATGGGGCTGTAGTCCTTCTAATGGAGAGGAGGTCAGCAGAATGGGGCTGTAGTACTTCTAATGGAGAGGAGGTCAGCAGAATGGGGCTGTAGTACTTCTAATGGAGAGGAGGTCAGCAGAATGGGGCTGTAGTACTTCTAATGGAGAGGAGGTCAGCAGAATGGGGCTGTAGTCCTAATGGAGAGGAGGTCAGCAGAATGGGGCTGTAGTCCTAATGGAGAGGAGGTCAGCAGAATGGGGCTGTAGTACTTCTAATGGAGAGGAGGTCAGCAGAATGGGGCTGTAGTCCTAATGGAGAGGAGGTCAGCAGAATGGGGCTGTAGTACTTCTAATGGAGATGAGGTCACAGAATGGGGCTGTAGTCCCTAATGGAGATGAGGTCAGCAGAATGGGGCTGTAGTAACTTGTAGTGGAGAGGAGGTCAGCAGAATGGGGCTGTAGTACTTCTAATGGAGAGGAGGTCAGCAGAATGGGGCTGTAGTACTTCTAATGGAGAGGAGGTCAGCAGAATGGGGCTGTAGTCCTTCTAATGGAGAGGAGGTCAGCAGAATGGGGCTGTAGTCCTAATGGAGAGGAGGTCAGCAGAATGGGGCTGTAGTCTTCTAATGGAGATGAGGTCAGCAGAATGGGGCTGTAGTACTTCTAATGGAGAGGAGGTCAGCAGAATGGGGCTGTAGTCCTAATGGAGAGGAGGTCAGCAGAATGGGGCTGTAGTACTTCTAATGGAGATTCAGAATCTAGTCCTGGAAACTGTTCTGTGTTCAGCAGAATGGGGCTGTAGTCATACAATGGAGAGGAGGACCTCCTCCATAAACAGAGTATGGGGCTGTTGTTTCAGTGTGAGATGAGGTCAGCAGAATGGGGCTGTAGTGGATGGGAGAGGAGGTTATCAGTGCATGGAGAGGGGGTCAGCAGAATACTGCAGTCCCAATGGAGAGGAGGTCAGCAGAATGGGGCTGCCACAGTATCTAGTGTGAGAGGTCAGAGGCTCAGACAATGGAGAGGTCATAAATGGGGCTGTAGTACTTCTAATGGAGATTCTCATGTTTCACTGGAGAAATCAGTTCTGTGTTACTTCTAATGCCAGAGGAGGTCAGGAATGGGGCGTACTTCTGTCCAGCCTGTCAGTTAATGGAGATGACATGGGGCTGTAGTCCTAATGGAGAGGAGGGGTCATGTGAGGTCAGCAGAATGGGGCTGTAGCCATGAGAGGATGCTGTAGTCCTCAGCCTCCATAACTGTTCTGTGTTTAGCTGAGTATTTTGTTTCAGTGTGAGACAGTTCAGCGTAACCTTTAGTGGAATACCACTAGGTTATCAGTGATTAGTGGAGGGGGGTCGTTTTACTGCAGTTGGCCAAAGACGTTATGTGTGTTGAGAGCTCAGATTAAAGAGGGCACGTGACACATCATCAGGAATAAATCAGTGTGTTGTCAGCCAGAGACTCAGTTCTGCCAGGCTAGACGGGGCCAGCCAGTTGGTTCCTAGAACATCATCCTCATCAGTTTCTATTAGAGCAGTTACCACCTTCCCTCCACTATCAGAGCAGTTCATCCCTCATCAGAGAGCAGTTCTATTAGAGCAGTTACCACCATCCCTGTTCTCTATTCATCCCTCAGTCAGTTCTATTAGAGCAGTTACCACCATTCAGTTCACTATCAGCAGTTACCACCATCCCTCAGTTCACTATCAGAGCAGTTACCACCATCTCTATCAGATCAGTTACCACCATCCCTCAGTTCTCTATTAGAGCAGTTACCACCTTCCCTCAGTTCACTATCAGATCAGTTACCACCATCCCTCAGTTCCTATTAGAGCAGTTACCACCATCCCTCAGTTCACTATCAGAGCAGTTACCACCATCCCTCAGTTCACTATCAGATCAGTTACCACCATCCTCAGTTCCGTTACCACCTTTCCTAGTTCACTATCAGATCAGTTACCACCTTCCTCAGTTCACTATTAGACAGTTACCACCTTCCCTCAGTTCTCTATCAGAGCAGTTACCACCATCCCTCAGTTCACTATCAGAGCAGTTACCACCATCCCTCAGTTCTCTCTCAGAGCAGTTACCACCATCCCTCAGTTCTCTATCAGAGCAGTTACCACCATCCCTCAGTTCTCTCATCAGATCAGTTACCACCATCCCTCAGTTCTCTATCAGATCAGTTACCACCATCCCTCAGTTCTCTATCAGATCAGTTACCACCATCCTCAGTTCACTATTAGATCAGTTACCACCTTCCTCAGTTCTCTATCAGATCAGTTACTACCTGCATCCCTCAGTTCTCTATCAGATCAGTTACCACCTTCCCTCAGTTCTCTATCAGATCAGTTACCACCATCCCTCAGTTCTCTATTAGAGCAGTTACCATCTTCCTCAGTTCTCTATCAGATCAGTTACCACCATCCCTCAGTTCTCTATTAGAGTAATTACCACCATCCCTCAGTTCACTATCAGAGCAGTTACCACCATCCCTCAGTTCACTATCAGAGCAGTTACCACCATCCCTCAGTTCACTATCAGATCAGTTACCACCATCCCTCAGTTCTCTATTAGAGTAGTTACCACCTTCCCTCAGTTCTCTATCAGATCAGTTACCACCATCCCTCAGTTCTCTATTAGAGCAGTTACCTCCTTCCCTCAGTTCTCTATCAGAGCAGTTACCACCATCCCTCAGTTCACTATCAGAGCAGTTACCACCTTCCCTCAGTTCTCTATCAGATCAGTTACCACCTTCCCTCAGTTCTCTATCAGATCAGTTACCACCATCCCTCAGTTCTCTATCAGATCAGTTACCACCATCCCTCAGTTCACTATCAGAGCAGTTACCACCTTCCCTCAGTTCTCTATCAGATCAGTTACCACCATCCCTCAGTTCACTATCAGAGCAGTTACCACCTTCCCTCAGTTCTCTATCAGATCAGTTACCACCATCCCTCAGTTCTCTATTAGAGCAGTTACCACCTTCCCTCAGTTCTCTATCAGATCAGTTACCACCATCCCTCAGTTCTCTATTAGAGCAGTTACCACCATCCCTCAGTTCACTATCAGAGCAGTTACCACCATCCCTCAGTTCACTATCAGATCAGTTACCACCATCCCTCAGTTCTCTATTAGAGTAGTTACCACCTTCCCTCAGTTCTCTATCAGATCAGTTACCACCATCCCTCAGTTCTCTATTAGAGCAGTTACCACCTTCCCTCAGTTCTCTATCAGAGCAGTTACCACCATCCCTCAGTTCACTATCAGAGCAGTTACCACCATCCCTCAGTTCTCTCTCAGAGCAGTTACCACCATCCCTCAGTTCTCTATCAGATCAGTTACCACCATCCCTCAGTTCTCTATCAGATCAGTTACCACCATCCCTCAGTTCTCTATTAGAGCAGTTACCACCATCCCTCAGTTCTCTATCAGATCAGTTACCACCATCCCTCAGTTCTCTATCAGATCAGTTACCACCATCCCTCAGTTCTCTATTAGAGCAGTTACCACCTTCCCTCAGTTCTCTATCAGATCAGTTACCACCATCCCTCAGTTCACTATCAGAGCAGTTACCACCTTCCCTCAGTTCTCTATCAGATCAGTTACCACCATCCCTCAGTTCTCTATTAGAGCAGTTACCACCTTCCCTCAGTTCTCTATCAGATCAGTTACCACCATCCCTCAGTTCTCTATTAGAGCAATTACCACCATCCCTCAGTTCACTATCAGAGCAGTTACCACCATCCCTCAGTTCACTATCAGATCAGTTACCACCATCCCTCAGTTCTCTATTAGAGTAGTTACCACCTTCCCTCAGTTCTCTATCAGATCAGTTACCACCATCCCTCAGTTCTCTATTAGAGCAGTTACCACCTTCCCTCAGTTCTCTATCAGAGCAGTTACCACCATCCCTCAGTTCACTATCAGAGCAGTTACCACCTTCCCTCAGTTCTCTATCAGATCAGTTACCACCATCCCTCAGTTCTCTATCAGATCAGTTACCACCATCCCTCAGTTCACTATCAGAGCAGTTACCACCATCCCTCAGTTCACTATCAGATCAGTTACCACCTTCCCTTAGTTCACTATCAGATCAGTTACCACCATCCCTCAGTTCTCTATTAGAGCAGTTACCACCTTCCCTCAGTTCTCTATCAGATCAGTTACCACCATCCCTCAGTTCACTATCAGAGCAGTTACCACCTTCCCTCAGTTCTCTATCAGATCAGTTACCACCATCCCTCAGTTCTCTATTAGAGCAGTTACCACCTTCCCTCAGTTCTCTATCAGATCAGTTACCACCATCCCTCAGTTCTCTATTAGAGCAGTTACCACCATCCCTCAGTTCACTATCAGAGCAGTTACCACCATCCCTCAGTTCACTATCAGATCAGTTACCACCATCCCTCAGTTCTCTATTAGAGTAGTTACCACCTTCCCTCAGTTCTCTATCAGATCAGTTACCACCATCCCTCAGTTCTCTATTAGAGCAGTTACCACCTTCCCTCAGTTCTCTATCAGAGCAGTTACCACCATCCCTCAGTTCACTATCAGAGCAGTTACCACCATCCCTCAGTTCTCTCTCAGAGCAGTTACCACCATCCCTCAGTTCTCTATCAGATCAGTTACCACCATCCCTCAGTTCTCTATCAGATCAGTTACCACCATCCCTCAGTTCTCTATTAGAGCAGTTACCACCTTCCCTCAGTTCTCTATCAGATCAGTTACCACCATCCCTCAGTTCACTATCAGAGCAGTTACCACCTTCCCTCAGTTCTCTATCAGATCAGTTACCACCATCCCTCAGTTCTCTATTAGAGCAGTTACCACCTTCCCTCAGTTCTCTATCAGATCAGTTACCACCATCCCTCAGTTCTCTATTAGAGCAATTACCATCATCCCTCAGTTCACTATCAGAGCAGTTACCACCATCCCTCAGTTCACTATCAGATCAGTTACCACCATCCCTCAGTTCTCTATTAGAGTAGTTACCACCTTCCCTCAGTTCTCTATCAGATCAGTTACCACCATCCCTCAGTTCTCTATTAGAGCAGTTACCACCTTCCCTCAGTTCTCTATCAGAGCAGTTACCACCATCCCTCAGTTCACTATCAGAGCAGTTACCACCATCCCTCAGTTCTCTCTCAGAGCAGTTACCACCATCCCTCAGTTCTCTATCAGATCAGTTACCACCATCCCTCAGTTCTCTATCAGATCAGTTACCACCATCCCTCAGTTCTCTATTAGAGCAGTTACCACCATCCCTCAGTTCTCTATCAGATCAGTTACCACCATCCCTCAGTTCTCTATCAGATCAGTTACCACCATCCCTCAGTTCTCTATTAGAGCAGTTACCACCTTCCCTCAGTTCTCTATCAGATCAGTTACCACCATCCCTCAGTTCACTATCAGAGCAGTTACCACCTTCCTCAGTTCTCTATCAGATCAGTTACCACCATCCCTCAGTTCTCTATTAGAGCAGTTACCACCTTCCCTCAGTTCTCTATCAGATCAGTTACCACCATCCCTCAGTTCTCTATTAGAGCAATTACCACCATCCCTCAGTTCACTATCAGAGCAGTTACCACCATCCCTCAGTTCACTATCAGATCAGTTACCACCATCCCTCAGTTCTCTATTAGAGTAGTTACCACCTTCCCTCAGTTCTCTATCAGATCAGTTACCACCATCCCTCAGTTCTCTATTAGAGCAGTTACCACCTTCCCTCAGTTCTCTATCAGAGCAGTTACCACCATCCCTCAGTTCACTATCAGAGCAGTTACCACCTTCCCTCAGTTCTCTATCAGATCAGTTACCACCATCCCTCAGTTCTCTATCAGATCAGTTACCACCATCCCTCAGTTCACTATCAGAGCAGTTACCACCATCCCTCAGTTCACTATCAGATCAGTTACCACCTTCCCTTAGTTCACTATCAGATCAGTTACCACCATCCCTCAGTTCTCTATTAGAGCAGTTACCACCTTCCCTCAGTTCTCTATCAGATCAGTTACCACCATCCCTCAGTTCACTATCAGAGCAGTTACCACCTTCCCTCAGTTCTCTATCAGATCAGTTACCACCATCCCTCAGTTCTCTATTAGAGCAGTTACCACCTTCCCTCAGTTCTCTATCAGATCAGTTACCACCATCCCTCAGTTCTCTATTAGAGCAGTTACCACCATCCCTCAGTTCACTATCAGAGCAGTTACCACCATCCCTCAGTTCACTATCAGATCAGTTACCACCATCCCTCAGTTCTCTATTAGAGTAGTTACCACCTTCCCTCAGTTCTCTATCAGATCAGTTACCACCATCCCTCAGTTCTCTATTAGAGCAGTTACCACCTTCCCTCAGTTCTCTATCAGAGCAGTTACCACCATCCCTCAGTTCACTATCAGAGCAGTTACCACCATCCCTCAGTTCTCTCTCAGAGCAGTTACCACCATCCCTCAGTTCTCTATCAGATCAGTTACCACCATCCCTCAGTTCTCTATCAGAT
>NW_026284118.1:0-1651 GCF_023373465.1 Oncorhynchus keta
TCAACAAACAGGTCACTGACCATCTCGAATCCCACCGTACCTTCTCCGCTGTGCAATCTGGTTTCCGAGCCGGTCACGGGTGCACCTCAGCCACACTCAAGGTACTAAATGATATCATAAACCGCCATCGATAAAAGACAGTACTGTGCAGCCGTCTTCATCGACCTCGCCAAGGCTTTCGACTCTGTCAATCACCAAATTCTTATCGGCAGACTCAACAGCCTCGGTTTTTCGGATGACTGCCTTGCCTGGTCTCACCAATTACTTTGCAGACAGAGTTCAGTGTGTCAAATCAGAGGGCATGCTGTCCGGTCCTCTGGCAGTCTCTATGGGGGTGCCACAGGGTTCAATTCTCGGGCCGACTCTTTCTCTGTATATATCAATGATGTTGCTCTTGCTGCGGGCGATTCCCTGATCCACCTCTACGCAGACGACACCATTCTATATACTTTCGGCCCGTCATTGGACACTGTGCTATCAAACCTCCAAACGAGCTTCAATGCCATACAGCACTCCTTCCGTGGCCTCCAACTGCTCTTAAACGCGAGTAAAACCAAATGCATGCTTTTCAACCGATCGCTGCCTGCACCCGCATGCCCGACTAGCATCACCACCCTGGATGGTTCCAACCTTGAATATGTGGACATCTATAAGTACCTAGGTGTCTGGCTAGACTGCAAACTCTCCTTCCAGACTCACATCAAACATCTCCAATCAAAAATCAAATCCAGAGTCGGCTTTCTATTCCGCAACAAAGCCTCCTTCACTCACGCTGCCAAGCTTACCCTAGTAAAACTGACTATCCTACCGATCCTCGACTTCGGCGATGTCATCTACAAATGGCTTCCAACACTCTACTCAGCAAACTGGATGCAGTCTATCACAGTGCCATCCGTTTTGTCACTAAAGCACCTTATACCACCCACCACTGCGACTTGTATGCTCTAGTCGGCTGGCCCTCACTACATATTCGTCGCCAGACCCACTGGCTCCAGGTCATCTACAAGTCCATGCTAGGTAAAGCTCCGCCTTATCTCCAGTTCACTGGTCACGATGGCAACACCCATCCGTAGCACGCGCTCCAGCAGGTGTATCTCACTGATCATCCCTAAAGCCAACACCTCATTTGGCCGCCTTTCGTTCCAGTACTCTGCTGCCTGTGACTGGAACGAATTGCAAAAATCGCTGAAGTTGGAGACTTTTATCTCCCTCACCAACTTCAAACATCAGCTATCCGAGCAGCTAACCGATCGCTGCAGCTGTACATAGTCTATAGGTAAATAGCTCACCCATTTTCACCTACCTCATTCCCATACTGTTTTTATACTGTTTTTATTTATTTACTTTTCTGCTCTTTTGCACACCAATATCTCTACTCTGTACATGCCCATCTGATCATTTATCACTCCAGTGTTAATCTGCAAAATTGTATTATTCGCCTACCTCCTCATGCCTTTTGCACACATTGTATATAGACTGCCCATTTTTTCCTACTGTGTTAGTTGACTTGCTAATTGTTTACTCCATGTGTAACTCTGTGTTGTCTGTTCACACTGCTATGCTTTATCTTGGCCAGGTCGCAGTTGCAAATGAGAACTTGTTCTCAACTAGCCTACCTGGTTAAATAAAGGTGAAATAAAAAATAAAAAAA
>NW_026284119.1:0-7169 GCF_023373465.1 Oncorhynchus keta
GAGGATGAGAAAACGAGGAGGATGAGGAGGGAGGGAGGACAAGGATGAGGATGTGGAGACGAGGAGGAGGAGGAGGATGAGAGAACGAGGAGGATGAGGAGGGAGTATAAGGCCTCCCTTGGTTTCCAGTTCCACTGCTGAGGTAGCTATCAACAATCAGTGTCTCATGAAATATGTTTAACAAAAATAACTGGTTTATTTGCCAAGTCACCCTTTCTCCAGGTTTACATTTCACATTTCATGTTACAAGGATAAATCATTAACATCATATTATCTGCAACCGCTCCAAATATCAAAAGAAATGTTTCAGCCATAGACTAAACCTTGATTTAATGAGAAGGATGTGTAGGAAAATATTTCCGGATAAGCACTGTAAAATCCAACGTATAACTAATAAGACTGGAGATACGTGTGGAAATGGTGTCTGACCTCTCCCCACCTACATATACAGAGCCTTCGGAAAAGTATTCAGACCCCTTATTCCACATTTTGTTACTTTTGCCGTATTCTAAAATGGATAAACGTTTTTTCTCCCCCTCATCAATCTACCAACAATATATACCCCATAATGACAAAGCGAAAACAGGTTTCTCGATTTCTTTTGGCAAATTTATTACAAATAAAAACAGAAATACTTTATTTGCACAAGTAGTCAGACTCTCTGCTATGAGGCTCTAAACTGAGCTCAGGTGCATCCTGTTTCCATTGATCAACCTTCAGATGTTTCTACAACTTGATTGGAGTCCACCTGTGGTAAATTCTATTGATTGGACATGATTTGGAAAGGCACACACCTGTCTATATAAGGTCCCGAAGTTGACAGTGCATGTCAGAGCAAAAACCAAGCCATGAGGCCGAAGGAATTGTCCGTAGAGCTCCGAGACGGGGTTGTGTCGAGGCACAGATTTGGAGAATGGTACCAACATTTTTTTGCACCATTGAAGGTCCTCAAGATCACAGTGGCCTCCATCATTCTTAAATGCAATACGTTTGGAACCACACAGGGTGTATTAGACCTCACAGTGAAATGCTGAATACAGGGTGTTATGGTACAGAGTCAATGTGAAATGGCTATATACAACAGGTGTTATGGTACAGAGTCAATGTGGAGGTATATACAGGGTGTTATGGTACAGTGTCAATGTGGAGTATATACAGGGTGTTATGGTACAGAGTCAATGTGAGCTATATACAGGGTGTTATGGTACAGAGTCAATGTGGAGGCTATATACAGGGTGTTATGGTACAGAGTCAATGTGGAGGCTATATACAGGGTGTTATGGTACAGAGTCAATGTGGAGGTATATACAGGGTGTTATGGTACAGAGTCAATGTGGAGGTATATACAGGGTGTTATGGTACAGAGTCAATGTGGAAATATATACAGGGTGTTATGGTACAGAGTCAATGTGGAGGCTATATACAGGGTGTTATGGTACAGAGTCAATGTGGAGGTATATATACAGGGTGTTATGGTACAGAGTCAATGTGAAGGCTATATACAGGGTGTTATGGTACAGAGTCAATGTGGAGGCTATATACAACAGGTGTACAGAGTCAATGTGGAGGCTATATACAGGGTGTTATGGTACAGAGTCAATGTGGAGGCTATATACAGGGTGTTATGGTACAGAGTCAATGTGGAGGCTATATACAGGGTGTTATGGTACAGAGTCAATGTGGAGGCTATATACAGGGTGTTATGGTACAGAGTCAATGTGGAGGCTATATACAGGGTGTTATGGTACAGAGTCAATGTGGAGGCTATATACAGAGGTGTTATGGTACAGAGTCAATGTGGAGGCTATATACATGTGGGTGTTATGGTACATGGAGTCAATGTGGAGGCTATATACAGGGTGTTATGGTACAGAGTCAATGTGGAGGCTATATACAGGGTGTTATGGTACAGAGTCAATGTGGAGGCTATATACAGGGTGTTATGGTACAGAGTCAATGTGGAGGCTATATACAGGGTGTTATGGTACAGAGTCAATGTGGAGGCTATATACAGGGTGTTATGGTACAGAGTCAATGTGGAGGCTATATACAGGGTGTTATGGTACAGAGTCAATGTGGAGGCTATATACAGGGTGTTATGGTACAGAGTCAATGTGGAGGGTATATACAGGGTGTTATGGTACAGAGTCAATGTGGAGGCTATATACAGGGTGTTATGGTACAGAGTCAATGTGGAGCTATATACAGGGTGTTATGGTACAGAGTCAATGTGGAGGCTATATACAGGGTGTTATGGTACAGAGTCAATGTGGAGGTTATATACAGGGTGTTATGGTACAGAGTCAATGTGGATGCTATATACAGGTGTGTTATGGTACAGAGTCAATGTGGAGGCTATATACAGGGTGTTATGGTACAGAGTCAATGTGGAGGCTATATACAGGGTGTTATGGTACAGAGTCAATGTGCGAGGCTATATACAGGGTGTTATGGTACAGAGTCAATGTGGAGGCTATATACAGGGTGTTATGGTACAGAGTCAATGTGGAGGCTATATACAGGGTGTTATGGTACAGAGTCAATGTGGAGGTTATATACAGGGTGTTATGGTACAGAGTCAATGTGGAGGCTATATACAGGGTGTTATGGTACAGAGTTCAATGGTTATATACAGGGTGTTATGGTACAGAGTCAATGGAAGGCTATATACAGGGTGTTATGGTACAGAGTCAATGTGGAGGTTATATACAGGGTGTTATGGTACAGAGTCAATGTGGAGGCTATATACAGGGTGTTATGGTACAGAGTCAATGTGGAGGCTATATACAGGGTGGTATGGTACAGAGTCAATGTGGAGGTTATATACAGGTGTTATGGTACAGAGTCAATGTGGAGGTATATACAGGGTGTTATGGTACAGAGTCAATGTGGAGGCTATATACAGGGTGTTATGGTACAGAGTCAATGTGGAGGCTATATACAGGGTGTTATGGTACAGAGTCAATGTGGAGGCTATATACAGGGTGTTATGGTACAGAGTCAATGTGGAGGCTATATACAGGGTGTTATGGTACAGAGTCAATGTGGAGGTTATATACAGGGTGTTATGGTACAGAGTCAATGTGGAGGCTATATACAGGGTGTTATGGTACAGAGTCAATGTGGAGGCTATATACAGGGTGTTATGGTACAGAGTCAATGTGGAGGCTATATACAGGGTGTTATGGTACAGAGTCAATGTGGAGGTTATATACAGGGTGTTATGGTACAGAGTCAATGTGGAGGCTATATACAGGGTGTTATGGTACAGAGTCAATGTGGAGGCTATATACAGGGTGTCATGGTACAGAGTCAATGTGGAGGTTATATACAGGGTGTTATGGTACAGAGTCAATGTGGAGGCTATATACAGGGTGTTATGGTACAGAGTCAATGTGGAGGGGTATATACAGGGTGTTATGGTACAGAGAGTCAATGTGGAGAGTTATATACAGGGTGTTATGGTACAGAGTCAATGTGGAGGGTATATACAGGGTGTTATGGTACAGAGTCAATGTGGAGGTTATATACAGGGTGTTATGGTACAGAGTCAATGTGGAGGCTATATACAGGGTGTTATGGTACAGAGTCACGTGGAGTTATATACAGGGTGTTATGGTACAGAGTCAATGTGGAAGTATATACAGGGTGTTATGGTACAGAGTCAATGTGGAGGGCTATATACAGGGTGTTATGGTACAGAGTCAATGTGGAGGTTATATACAGGGTGTTATGGTACAGAGTCAATGTGGAGGCTATATACAGGGGGTAACGGTACAGAGTCAATGTGGAGGCTATATGCCAGGGGTACTGGTACAGAGTATATACGTGGCACAGATCAATGTGGCTATATACAGGGGGTACCGGCACAGAGTCAGCGTGGAGGCTATATACAGGGGGTACCGGTACAGGGCTCAATGTGGAGGCTATATACAGAGGGTACCGGTACAGAGGTCAACGTGGAGGCTATATGCAGGGAGTACCGGTACTGAGTCAATGTGGAGGCTATATACGGGGGGTACTGGTACAGAGTCAGCAGTGGAGGCTATATACAGGGGGTACGGTACAGAGTCAACGTGGAGGCTATATACAGGGGTACCGGTACAGAGTCAACGTGGAGGCTATATACGGGGTACCGGTACAGAGTCAACGTGGAGCGATTACAGGGGGGTACAGGTACAGAGTCTGCGTGCAGGGGCACAGGTTACCGCATGGCAAGCGGTATCGAAGAGCCAAGTCTAGGTCCAAATGACTCCTTATTAACAGCTTTTATCCCCAAGACATAAGACTGCTGAACAGTTAATCATGGCCACCCAGACCATTTCCATTGATCCCCCTTTGTTTTTACACTGCTGCTTCTCGCTGCTTATTATCTCTGCATAGTCACTTCACCCCTACCTATATGTAGAAACTACCTCAACTAACCTGTACCCCCGCACACTGACACTATCCCCTGTATATATCCTCCACACTGACACTATCCCCTGTATATAGCCTCCACACTGACACTATCCCCTGTATATAGCCTCCACACTGACACTATCCCCTGTATATAGCCTCCACACTGACACTATCCCCTGTATATAGCCTCCCACACTGACACTATCCCCTGTATATAGCCTCCACACTGACACTATCCCCTGTATATAGCCTCCACACTGACACTATCCCCTGTATATATCCTCCACACTGACACTATCCCCTGTATATAGCCTCCACACTGACACTATCCCCTGTATATAGCCTCCACACTGACACTATCCCCTGTATATAGCCTCCACACTGACACTATCCCCTGTATGTAGCCTCATTATTGTTGTTTACTTTTTTTACTTTTTATGACATTTTTTATTTTAGTTTATTTATTAAATATTTTCTTAACTCTATTTCTTGAACTGCATTGTTAGTTAAGGGCTTTTAAGTCAGCATTTCACTGCAAGGTCTACCTACACCTGTTGGTTAAGGGCTTGTAAAGTCAGCATTTCACTGCAAGGTCTACCTACACCTGTTGGTTAAGGGCTTGTAAAGTCAGCATTTCACTGTAAGGTCTACTACACCTGTTGGTTAAGGGCTTGTGAGTCAGCATTTCACTGTAAGGTCTACTTCACCTGTTGGTTAAGGGCTTGTGAGTCAGCATTTCACTGTAAGGTCTACTACACCTGTTGGTTAAGGGCTTGTGAGTCAGCATTTCACTGTAAGGTCTACTACACCTGTTGGTTAAGGGCTTGTGAGTCAGCATTTCACT
Source organism: Oncorhynchus keta (assembly GCF_023373465.1). Lineage (NCBI taxonomy): Eukaryota > Metazoa > Chordata > Actinopteri > Salmoniformes > Salmonidae > Oncorhynchus > Oncorhynchus keta. Next base: position 5,246 of record NW_026284119.1, read on the forward strand.
GTAAGGTCTACACCTGTTTTATTCGGTGCGTGTGACAAATACAATTTCATTTGATTTGATCTGTTGGTTTTTGCTTCAGTCCCAAATGTCAGTCCTTTCTCTCTCTTTTGTTAACAGAAAGCCTCTGTGCTGCCCACTGTGCAACGTGGTCTCTGGAGCTTGTCGCCACAGCCCATTGGCCCACTGGCTGCTGATGGAGATGGATGAGGACCAGAGGACAGTATAGAGTCATGAAGTGTCCTCTTCAGCCATCACAGAAGACCTCATGACAGATGTGAAAATTCCTCAGTTCCAACCCAGGGATTCCAGAACCCTTTATAATTCCAGAACTAGTGGCTCTCTGACTAAACTCTCTGTTCCATCTCTCTGACTAAACTCTGACTAAACCTCTCTGCTCCATTCAGCTCTCTGTCAGAACAAAGCCTTCCTGAGCTCAATGGGGAAAAGTTATGCTTTATCTCTCCTCTAAGTGCCACAGTCCATTTTGGACCCCCAACATCCTGTCTAGCAGTAGAGAGCACCCAAGGTGAGACAGTCCATTTTGGACCCCCAACATCCTGTCTAGCAGTAGAGAGCACCCAAGGTGAGACAGTCCATTTGGACCCTCCCAACATTCTGTCTAGCAGTAGAGAGAGCATCCAAGGTGAGACAGTCCATTTGGACCCTCCCAACATCCTGTCTAGCAGTAGAGAGAGCATCCAAGGTGAGACAGTCCATTTGGACCCTCCCAACATCCTGTCTAGCAGTAGAGAGAGCATCCAAGGTGAGACAGTCCATTTCGACCCTCCCAACAGCCTGTCTAGCAGTAGAGAGAACCTAAGGTGAGACAGTCCATTTGGACCCCCCCCTCCCAACATCCTGTCTAGCAGTAGAGAGAGCATCCAAGGTGAGACAGTCCATTTCGACCCTCCCAACAGCCTGTCTAGCAGTAGAGAGAACCTAAGGTGAGACAGTCCATTTGGACCCTCCCAACATCCTGTCTAGCAGTAGAGAGAGCATCCAAGGTGAGACAGTCCATTTCGACCCTCCCAACAGCCTGTCTAGCAGTAGAGAGAACCTAAGGTGAGACAGTCCATTTGGACCCCCTCCCAACATCCTGTCTAGCAGTAGAGAGCATCCAAGGTGAGACAGTCCATTTGGACCCCTCCCAACATCCTGTCTAGCAGTAGAGAGGCATCCAAGGTGAGACAGTCCATTTCGACCCTCCCAACAGCCTGTCTAGCAGTAGAGAGAACCTAAGGTGAGACAGTCCATTTGGACCCCCCTCCCAACATCCTGTCTAGCAGTAGAGAGAGCATCCAAGGTGAGACAGTCCATTTCGACCCTCCCAACAGCCTGTCTAGCAGTAGAGAGAACCTAAGGTGAGACAGTCCATTTGGACCCCCCCAACATACTGTCTAGCAGTAGAGAGCATCCAAGGTGAGACAGTCCATTTGGACCCCCCAACATACTGTCTAGCAGTAGAGAGCACCCAAGGTGAGACAGTCCATTTCGACCCTCCCAACAGCCTGTCTAGCAGTAGAGAGAACCTAAGGTGAGACAGTCCATTTGGACCCCCCCCAACATCCTGTCTAGCAGTAGAGAGCACCCAAGGTGAGACAGTCCATTTGGACCCCCAACATCCTGTCTAGCAGTAGGAAGCAGCCAAGGTGAGACAGTCCATTTCGACCCTCCCAACAGCCTGTCTAGCAGTAGAGAGAACCTAAGGTGTGAGACAGTCCATTTGGACCCCCCAACATCCTGTCTAGCAGTGAGAGAGCACCCAAGGTGAGACAGTCCATTTGGACCCCCCAAACATCCTGTCTAGCAGTAGGGAAGCACCCAAGGTGAGACAGTCCATTTGGACCCCCCAACATCCTGTCTAGCAGTAGAGAGAGCACCCAAGGTGAGACAGTCCATTTGGACCCCCAACATCCTGTCTAGC
>NW_026284120.1:0-69358 GCF_023373465.1 Oncorhynchus keta
AGCACAGTGACTAGATCTATAAAAAGTGGTCAGATGAAGCAGATGCTAAACTACAGGACTGTTTTGCTATCACAGACTGGAACATGTTCCTGGATTCTTCCGATGGCATTGAGGAATACACCACATCAGTCACTGGCTTTATCAATAAGTGCAGTGAGGACGTCTTCCCCAAAGTGACTGTACGTACATCCCCCAACCAGAAGCCATGGATTACAGGCAACATTCGCACTGAGCTGCCGCTTTCAGGGTGTGGGACTCTAACCTGGAAGCTTACAAGAAATCCAGCTATGCCCTGAGACGAACCATCAAACAGGCAAAGCGTCAATACAGGGCTAAGATTGAATCATACTACACCGGCTCCGATGCTCATCGGATGTGGCAGGGCTTGCAAACTATTACAGATTACAGAGGGAAGCACAGCCGCGAGCTGTCCAGTGACACGAGCCACCAGATGAGCTAAATCACTTCTATGCTCGCTTCGAGGCAAGCAACACTGAGGCAAGCATGAGAGCATCAGCTGTTCCGGACGACTGTGTGATAACGCCTCCTCCGTAGCTGGTAATGGCTCACACATCAACACCATTATCTCAGAAACCCTAGACCCACTTGAACAATTTGCATACCGCCCAAACAGATCCACAGATGATGCAATCTCTATTGCACGCCACACAGCCCTTTCCCACCTGGACAAAGGAACATCTATGTGAGAATGCTTTTCATTGACTACAGCTCAGCATTCAACACCATAGTACACTCAAAGCTCATCACTAAGCTAAGGAACCTGGGACTAAACACCTCTCTCTGCAACTGGATCCTGGACTTCCTGATGGCCCGCCCCCAGCGGGTGAGGGCAGGTAGCAACACATCTGCCACGCTGATGCTCAACACTGTAGCCCCCCACAGGTGCGTGCTCAGTCCCCTCCTGTACTCCCTGTTCACCCATGACTGCATGGCAAGTGCACGACTCCAACACCATCATTAAGTTAGCTGACGACACAACAGTGGTAGGCCTGATCACCGACAACGATGAGACAGCCTATAGGGAGGAGGTCAGAGACCTGGCCGGGTGGTGCCAGAATAACAACCTATCCCTCAACGTAACCAAGACCAAGGATATGATTGTGGACCACAGGAAAAGGAGCGCCGAGCACGTCCCCATTCTCATCGACGGGGTTGTAGTGGAGCAGGTTGAGAGCTTAAAATTCCTTGGTGTCCACATCAACAACAAACTAGATTGGTCCAAACACACCAGGACAGTCATGAAGAGGGCACGACAAAGCCTATTCCCCCTCAGGAAACTAAAAACATTTGGCATGGGTCCTGAGATCCTCAAAAGGTTCTACAGCTGCAACATTGAGAGCATCCTGACCGGTTGCATCACTGCCTGGTACGGCAATTGCTCGGCCTCTGGCCGCAAGGCACTTCAGAGGGTAGTGCGTACGGCCCTGTACATCACTGGGGCAAAGCTGGCTGCCATCCAGGACCTCTACACCAGGCGGTGTCAGAGGAAGGCCCTGAAAAGTGTCAAAGACCCCAGCCACAGACTGTTCTCTCTACTACCGCATGGCAAGCGGTACCAGAGTGCCAAAGTCTAGGACAAAAAGGCTTCTCAACAGTTTTTACCCCCAAGCCATAAGATTCCTGAACAGGTAACCAAATGGTTACCAAGACTATTTGCATTGTGTGCCCTCCCAACCCCTCTTTTACGCTGCTGCTATTCTCTGTTTATCTTACATGCATAGCCACTTTAACTATACATTCATGTACATACTACCTCAATTGGCCCGACCAACCATTGCTCCCGCACATTGGCTAACCGGGCTATCTGCATTGTGTCCCACCACCCGCCAACCCCTCTTTTTACGCTGCTGCTACTCTCTGTTCATCATATATGCATAGTCACTTTAACCATACCTACATGTACATACTACCTCAATAAGCCTGACTAACAGGTGTCTGTATATAGCCTTGCTACTCTTCTTTTCAAATGTCTTTTTACTGTTGTTTTATTTCTTTACTTACCGACACACACACACACACACACACACACACACACACACACACACACACACACACACACACACACACACACACACACACACACACTGTACGTTTTTTTCTCCACACTATTGGTTTGAGCCTGTAAGTTAGCATTTCACTGTAAGGTCTACCTACACCTGTTGTATTCGGTGCAAGTGACAAATAAACTTTGATTTGATTTGTGACTGAGTTAACCAGGAGCATACTGAGGACAACAATCATTCTGAAGATCACAAGAATACTGAGGACCACAAGCATTCTGAAGAACACAAGCATTCTGAAGATAACAAGCATTCTGAAGACATCAAGCATTCTGAAGACCACAAGCATTCTGAAGACCACAAGCATTCTGAAGACCACAAGCATTCTGAAGATAACAAGCATTCTGAAGATAACAAGCATTCTGAAGACATCAAGCATTCTGAAGACCACAAGCATTCTGAAGACCACAAGCATTCTGAGGACCACAAGCATTCTGAAGAAGACAAACATTCTGAAGACCACAAGCATTCTGTAGACCCCAAGCATTCTGAAGACCACAAGCATTCTGAAGACCACAAGCATTCTGAAGACCACAAGCATTCTGAAGACCACAAGCATTCTGAAGACCACAAGCATTCTGAAGACCCCAAGCATTCTGAAGACCCCAAGCATTCTGAAGACGGAGAATAAACAAGTTGCTATTTCACGTTTGTCTTTGAATATGTTATACTGTACGAAATGGATTCTGAATGAGTTGAGTTGTTATTGTTGCATGTGAACGCTTGACCCCAGAGAGAGAGAGAGAGAGAGAGAGAGAGAGAGAGAGAGAGAGAGAGAGAGAGAGAGAGAGAGAGAGAGAGAGAGAGAGAGAGAGAGAGAGAGAGAGAGAGAGAGAGAGAGAGAGAGAGAGAGAGAGAGAGAGAGAGAGAGACAGAGACAGAGAGATGAGGATGTGACAGATGTGCCATTAGCAGCACCATGACACTGATATCCTGTCCACTGGGTTCAGAGCGTGTGTGTAGGTCTATGTGTTTTATGCTCTGTCCTTGTATTCTCCCTATCTATCACAGGAGAACACACCAGCTCCTCCCACTCCCCTGCTACCATAGACCCTATTTAGACTACTATAGACCCTATTTAGACTACTATAGACCCTATTTAGACTACTATAGACCCTATTTAGACTACTATAGACCCTATTTAGACTACTATAGACCCTATTTAGACTACTATAGACCCTATTTAGACTACTATAGACCCTATTTAGACTAGTATAGACCCTATTTAGACTACTATAGACCCTATTTAGACTACTATAGACCCTATTTAGACTACTATAGACCCTATTTAGACCACTATAGACCCTATTTAGACTACTATAGACCCTATTTAGACTACTATAGACCCTATTTAGACTACTATAGACCCTATTTAGACTACTATAGACCCTATTTAGACTACTATAGACCCTATTTAGACTACTATAGACCCTATTTAGACTACTATAGACCCTATTTAGACTACTATAGACCCTATTTAGACCACTATAGACCCTATTTAGACTACTATAGACCCTATTTAGACTACTATAGACCCTATTTAGACTACTATAGACCCTATTTAGACTACTATAGACACTATTTAGACTACTATAGACCCTATTTAGACTACTATAGACCCTATTTAGACTACTATAGACCCTATTTAGACTACTATAGACACTATTTAGACTACTATAGACCCTATTTAGACTAGTATAGACCCTATTTAGACTACTATAGACACTATTTAGACTACTATAGACACTATTTAGACTACTATAGACCCTATTTAGACTACTATAGACCCTATTTAGACTAGTATAGACCCTATTTAGACTACTATAGACACTATTTAGACTACTATAGACCCTATTTAGACTACTATAGATACTATTTAGACTACTATAGACCCTATTTAGACTAGTAGAGACCCTATTTAGACTACTATAGACCCTATTTAGACTACTATAGACCCTATTTAGACTACTATAGACACTATTTAGACTACTATAGACCCTATTTAGACTACTATAGACACTATTTAGACTACTATAGACACTATTTAGACTACTATAGACCCTATTTAGACTACTATAGACCCTATTTAGACTAGTATAGACCCTATTTAGACTACTATAGACACTATTTAGACTACTATAGACCCTATTTAGACTACTATAGATACTATTTAGACTACTATAGACCCTATTTAGACTAGTAGAGACCCTATTTAGACTACTATAGACCCTATTTAGACTACTATAGACCCTATTTAGACTACTATAGACCCTATTTAGACTACCATAGACCCTATTTAGACTACTATAGACCCTATTTAGACTACTATAGACCCTATTTAGACTAGTATAGACCCTATTTAGACTACTATAGACCCTATTTAGACTACTATAGACCCTATTTAGACTAGTATAGCCCATATTTAGACTACTATAGACCCTATTTAGACTAGTATAGACCCTATTTAGACTACTATAGACCCTATATAGACCCTATAAAGCCATGGATTACAGGCAACATCTGCACTGAGCTAAAGGGTAGAGCTGCCGCTTTCAAGGAGCGGGACTCTAACCCGGAAACTTATAAGAAATCAAGCTATTCCCTCGGACGAACCATCAAGCAGGCAAAGCATCAAAACAGGACTAAGATCGAGTTGTACTACACCGGCGGCTCTGACGCTCGTCGGATGTGGCAGGGCCTGCAAATCATTACAGACTGCAAAGGAAACACAGCCGAAACACAAGGCCGCAGGGCCAGACGGATTACCAGGACGTGTACTGTGAACATGCGCTGACCCACTAGCAAGCGTCTTCACTGACATTTTCAACCTCTCCTTGTCCGAGACTGTAATACCAACATGTTTTAAGCAGACCACCATAGTGCCTGTGCCCAAGAACACTAAGGTAACCAAGGTAACCTGCCTAAACGACTACCGACCAGTGGCACTCACGTCTGTAGCCATGAAGTGCTTTGAAAGGCTGGTCATGGCTCACATCAACACCATCATCCCAGAAACCCTAGACCCACTCCAATTTGCATACCGTCCAAAACAGATCCACAGATCCACATGATGCAGTCTTTATTGCACTCCACACTGCTCTTTCCCACCTGGACAAAATCAACACCTATGTGTGAATGTTATTCATTGACATTGATGCTAGTTAGGCGGGCGGGTGCTGGCAGCGAACGGTTGAAAAGCATGCATTTGGTTTTACTAGTGTTTAAGAGCAGTTGGAGGCTCGGAAAGAAGTGTTGTATGGCATTGAAGCTCATTTAAAAATACATTTAAAAAAATAAAACATTTGGAGGTTAGTTAACACAGTGTATAGAGGTGGATCAGATAATCACCAGCAGCAAGAGCGACATTGTTGATATATACAGAGAAATGAGTCGGCCCGAGAATTGAACCCGGTGGCACCCCATAGAGACTGCCAGAGGTCCGGACAACAGGCCCTCAGATTTGACACACTGAACTCTGTCTGAGAAGTAGTTGGTGAAGCAGTCATTTGAGAAACCAAGGCTGTCGAGTCTGCCGATAAGAATGTGGTGATTGACAGAGTCGAAAGCCTTGGCCAGGTCGATGAATACAGCTGCACAGTACTGTCTTTTATCGATGGTGCTTATGATATTGTTTAGTACCTTGAGCGTGGCTGAGGTGCACCCAGGACCAGCTCGGAAACCAGATTGCACAGCGGAGAAGGTATGGTGGAATTCGAAATGATCAGTGATCTGTTTATTAACTTGGCTTTCGAAGACTTTATAAAGGCAGGGTAGGATGGATATAGGTCTGTAACAGTTTGGGTCTAGAGGCAGGGCAGGATGGATATAGGTCTGTAACAGTTTGGGTCTCGAGGCAGGGCAGGATGGATATAGGTCTGTAACAGTTTGGGTCTAGAGGCAGGGCAGGATGGATATAGGTCTGTAACAGTTTGGGTCTAGAGGCAGGGCAGGGTGGATATAGGTCTGTAACAGTTTGGGTCTAGAGGCAGGGCAGGATGGATATAGGTCTATAACAGTTTGGGTCTAGAGGCAGGGCAGGATGGATATAGGTCTGTAACAGTTTGGGTCTAGAGGCAGGGCAGGATGGATATAGGTCTGTAACAGTTTGGGTCTAGAGGCAGGGCAGGATGGATATAGGTCTGTAACAGTTTGGGTCTAGAGGCAGGGTAGGATGGATATAGGTCTGTAACAGTTTGGGTCTAGAGGCAGGGTAGGATGGATATAGGTCTGTAACAGTTTGGGTCTAGAGGCAGGGTAGGATGGATATAGGTCTGTAACAGTTTGGGTCTAGAGGCAGGGCAGGATGGATATAGGTCTAACAGTTTGGGTCTAGAGGCAGGGCAGGATGGATATAGGTCTGTAACAGTTTGGGTCTCGAGGCAGGGCAGGATGGATATCGGTCTGTAACAGTTTGGGTCTAGAGGCAGGGCAGGATGGATATAGGTCTGTAACAGTTTGGGTCTAGAGGCAGGGCAGGATGGATATAGGTCTGTAACAGTTTGGGTCTAGAGGCAGGGCAGGATGGATATAGGTCTGTAACAGTTTGGATCTAGAGGCAGGGCAGGGTGGATATAGGTCTAACAGTTTGGGTCTAGAGGCAGGGTAGGATGGATATAGGTCTGTAACAGTTTGGGTCTAGAGGCAGGGCAGGATGGATATAGGTCTAACAGTTTGGGTCTAGAGGCAGGGTAGGATGGATATAGGTCTATAACAGTTTGGGTCTAGAGGCAGGGCAGGATGGATATAGGTCTGTAACAGTTTGGGTCTAGAGGCAGGGCAGGATGGATATAGGTCTAACAGTTTGGGGCTAGAGGCAGGGCAGGGCAGGATGGATATAGGTCTGTAACAGTTTGGGTCTAGAGGCAGGGCAGGATGGATATAGGTCTGTAACAGTTTGGGTCTAGAGGCAGGGCAGGATGGATATAGGTCTGTAACAGTTTGGGTCTAGAGGCAGGGCAGGATGGATATAGGTCTATAACAGTTTGGGTCTAGAGGCAGGGCAGGATGGATATAGGTCTATAACAGTTTGGGTCTAGAGGCAGGGCAGGATGGATATAGGTCTGTAACAGTTTGGGTCTAGAGGCAGGGCAGGATGGATATAGGTCTGTAACAGTTTGGGTCTAGAGGCAGGGTAGGGCAGGATGGATATAGGTCTGTAACAGTTTGGGTCTAGAGGCAGGGTAGGATGGATATAGGTCTAAGAGTTTGGATCTAAAGGCAGGGTAGGATGGATATAGGTCTGTAACAGTTTGGATCTAGAGGCAGGGCAGGGCAGGATGGATATAGTTCTGTAACCGTTTGGGTCTAGAGGCAGGGTAGGATGGATATAGGTCTATAACAGTTTGGGTCTAAAGGCAGGGTAGGATGGATATAGGTCTATAACAGTTTGGGTCTAGAGGCAGCGCAGGATGGATATAGGTGTGTAACAGTTTGGGTCTAGAGGCAGGGTAAGATGGATATAGGTCTATAACAGTTTGGGTCTAGAGGCAGCGCAGGATGGATATAGGTGTGTAACAGTTTGGGTCTAGAGGCAGGACAGGATGGATATAGGTCTGTAACAGTTTGGGTCTAGAGGCAGGGCAGGATGGATATAGGTCTGTAACAGTTTGGGTCTAGAGGCAGGGTAGGATGGATATAGGTCTATAACCGTTTGGGTCTAGAGGCAGGGTAGGATGGATATAGGTCTAAGAGTTTGGATCTAAAGGCAGGGTAGGATGGATATAGGTCTGTAACAGTTTGGATCTAGAGGCAGGGCAGGGCAGGATGGATATAGTTCTGTAACCGTTTGGGTCTAGAGGCAGGGCAGGGCAGGATGGATATAGTTCTGTAACCGTTTGGGTCTAGAGGCAGGGTAGGATGGATATAGGTCTATAACAGTTTGGGTCTAAAGGCAGGTTTTGTTTTAAATAAAAGCCTATCTAAGGGGAAAATCACTCATTTCTGCCTCCAGGACAAGACTCATCACAATAAATGTTAACCTGCATAATGACCCAGATCAGTCCTAATTCTCTCTCTCTGTTTTGGTATTAACCAGCAGCGTTAGGGAGAGGCCTAACTGGCCCGATGATTTCATCCATGTGTAGGATTTCCAATGCTTTCTCAGTGGGAGTCCTATGGTGACGGTCAGCGAAGAGGACACGTCCTCATCCATACAATTTACATCCATTTCCACAGACGAAAAGTTCAGACGACTTAAACTTTTCACGGGCCAATGGAATGCATTAGCATAATGGAATGCGTTAGCATAATAGAATGCGTCTAACCAATAGAATTAGCCAACGGAATGCATTAGCCAATGGAATGCGTTTAGCATAATGGAATGCGTTTAGCCCAATGGAATGCGTTTAGCCAATGGAATGCGTTTAGCATAATGGAATGCGTTTAGCATAATGGAATGCATTAGCCAATGGAATGCGTTTAGCATAATGGAACGCGTTTAGCCCAATGGAATGCGTTTAGCATAAAGGAATGCGTTTAGCATAATGGAATGCGTTTAGCATAATGGAATGCGTTTAGCCCAATGGAATGCGTTTAGCCCAATGGAATGCATTAGCCAATGGAATGCGTTTAGCCCAATGGAATGCGTTTAGCCCAATGGAATGCATTAGCCAATGGAATGCGTTTAGCATAATGGAATGCGTTTAGCCCAATGGAATGCGTTTAGCATAATGGAATGCGTTTAGCATAATGGAATGCGTTTAGCATAATGGAATGCGTTTAGCATAATGGAATGCGTTTAGCATAATGGAATGCATTTAGCCCAATGGAATGCGTTTAGCATAATGGAATGCATTTAGCATAATGGAATGCGTTTAGCATAATGGAATGCATTAGCCAATGGAATGCGTTTAGCATAATGGAATGCGTTTAGCCCAATGGAATGCGTTTAGCATAATGGAATGCGTTTAGCATAATGGAATGCGTTTAGCATAATGGAATGCATTAGCCAATGGAATGCGTTTAGCATAATGGAATGCGTTTAGCCCAATGGAATGCGTTTAGCATAATGGAATGCGTTTAGCATAATGGAATGCGTTTAGCATAATGGAATGCGTTTAGCATAATGGAATGCGTTTAGCATGATGGAATGCGTTTAGCATGATGGAATGCGTTTAGCATGATGGAATGCATTTAGCATAATGGAATGCGTTTAGCATAATGGATGCGTTTAGCATAATGGAATGCGTTTAGCCCAATGGAATGCGTTTAGCATAATGGAATGCGTTTAGCATAATGGAATGCGTTTAGCATAATGGAATGCGTTTAGCATAATGGAATGCGTTTAGCCCAATGGAATGCGTTTAGCCCAATGGAATGCATTAGCCAATGGAATGCGTTTAGCCCAATGGAATGCGTTTAGCCCAATGGAATGCATTAGCCAATGGAATGCATTAGCCAATGGAATGCATTAGCCAATGGAATATGCATTAGCCAATGGAATGTGTTTAGCATAATGGAATGCATTTAGCATAATGGAATGTGTTTAGCCCAATGGAATGCATTAGCCAATGGAATGCATTAGCCAATGGAATGCATTTAGCATAATGGAATGTGTTTAGCATAATGGAATGCATTAGCCAATGGAATGCATTAGCCAATGGAATGCATTAGCCAATGGAATGCATTAGCCAATGGAATGCGTTTAGCCCAATGGAATGCGTTTAGCCCAATGGAATGCATTAGCCAATGGAATGCATTAGCCAATGGAATGCATTAGCCAATGGAATGCATTAGCCAATGGAATGCATTAGCCAATGGAATGTGTTTAGCATAATGGAATGCGTTTAGCATAATGGAATGCGTTTAGCATAATGGAATGCATTAGCCAATGGAATGCATTTAGCATAATGGAATGTGTTTAGCCCAATGGAATGCATTAGCCAATGGAATGCATTAGCCAATGGAATGCATTTAGCATAATGGAATGTGTTTAGCATAATGGAATGCATTAGCCAATGGAATGTGTTTAGCATAATGGAATGCGTTTAGCCCAATGAAATGCATTAGCCAATGGAATGTGTTTAGCATAATGGAATGCGTTTAGCCCAATGGAATGCTTTAGCCAATGGAATGCATTAGCCAATGGAATGCATTTAGCACAATGGAATGTGTTTAGCATAATGGAATGCGTTTAGCATAATGGAATGCGTTTAGCCCAATGGAATGCATTAGCCAATGGAATGCGTTTAGCCCAATGGAATGCATTAGCCAATGGAATGTGTTTAGCATAATGGAATGCGTTTAGCATAATGGAATGCGTTTAGCCCAATGGAATGCATTAGCCAATGGAATGCGTTTAGCATAATGGAATGCGTTTAGCCCAATGGAATGCATTAGCCAATGGAATGTGTTTAGCATAATGGAATGCGTTTAGCATAATGGAATGCATTAGCCAATGGAATGCATTTAGCATAATGGAATGCGTTTAGCCCAATGGAATGCATTAGCCAATGGAATGCGTTTAGCATAATGGAATGCGTTTAGCCCAATGGAATGCATTAGCCAATGGAATGCATTTAGCATAATGGAATGCATTAGCCAATGGAATGTGTTTAGCATAATGGAATGCGTTTAGCCCAATGAAATGCATTAGCCAATGGAATGCATTAGCCAATGGAATGCATTAGCCAATGGAATGCATTAGCCAATGGAATGCATTTAGCCAATGGAATGCGTTTAGCATAATGTAATGCATTAGCCAATGGAATGCATTAGCCAATGGAATGCATTAGCCAATGGAATGCATTAGCCAATGGAATGCATTAGCCAATGGAATGCATTAGTCAATGGAATGCATTAGCCAATGGAATGCATTAGCCAATGGAATGCATTAGCCAATGGAATGCATTAGTCAATGAAATGCGTTTAGCCCAATGGAATGCGTTTAGCCAATTAGACACACTCCACAAGCGCATAGACCAAAATGTATCCGTTGTAATTTGGTTTCCGTTCTCCACAGATCCGTCTGAGGGCGCTCTTACAAGTCCTGTCACTGAACGACACTCACCTTGTTATCCCTATGAGCTATGACATAGGTCTCCATTCTGTCTAGGTGTGGCCGGATGGTGTCGCGCTCGGCTAGTTGATCTGAGCGACACTCGCCTCATCTCCATTCTGTCTAGGTGTGGCCGGATGGTGTCGCGCTCGGCTAGTTGATCTGAGCGACTCTCACCTTATCTCCATTCTGTCTAGGTGTGGCTGGATGGTGTCACGCTCGGCTAGTTGATCTGAGCGACACAATTCCAGAACCAACTGATGGAGTAAAAAAAAAAAAAAAAGTCTGATTTTAAGAATTCAAATCAAATTAGACTGGTGGGCGGAGCCAGGGAAAAATAAACATCATATCGACTGCAGTAGAGATGATCCATTTCTCTTTTCAATCCTATTGGTAGACGCTTCATGTTTCAGGAAATAAGAAACGTGTGCAAGTGGGAGAAGACTTTTTCATGGGACTATACCTGTTTCTATAGCAATACAAGGCTGTGGGCTCCCCGAGTGGCGCAGTGCTCTAAGGGACTGAGTCTCAGTGCTAGAGGCGTCACTACAGACCCTGGTTCGATCCTGGGCTGTATCACAACCGGCTGTGATTTGGAGTCCCATAGGGCGTCGCATTGGCCTATTGTCGTCCGGGTTAGGGTTTGGCCCGGGGTAGTCCGGGTTTGGCCCGGGGTAGTCCGGGTTTGGCCCGGGGTAGTCCGGGTTTGGCCCGGGGTAGGCCGGGTTTGACCCGGGTTTGGCCGGGGGTAGGCCGGGTTTGACCCGGGTTTGGCCGGGGGTAGGCCGGGTTTGACCCGGGTTTGGCCGGGTTTGGCCCGGGGTAGGCAGGGTTTGACTTGGGGTAGGCCGGGTTTGGCCCGGGGTAGGCCCGGGGTAGGCCCGGGGTAGGCCGTCATTGTAAATAAGAATTTGTTCTTAACTGACTTGTCTAGTTAAATAAAGGTTAAATAATAAAAAGTATAGCCTAGTTGACCGGCTAATTATGCCATATAGAACTACTCAGATTATAACCAAACGACATGCATCTAATGAAGTGACCTTACCCCCGGTGTTGAAACAAGACGTTCTCCTGAGTCTCGCCTTTCCATTACCCATCAGCCCCCTCTCTCACCTGTGCTCTCAGATCCATGACGAGTTGGACTTTCTCTCTGTAACGCATCAGATCAGAAACTAGGTCCAACACAGTGGTGACAAACTCCTCCACCAAGCCGGGTTTGGCCCGGGGTAGGCCGGGTTTGACCCGTGGTAGGCCGTCAACTCCTCCACCGAGCCGTAGTCCAAGACATCTCTCCTCCGAACAACATAGAGCAGCAGACACCAGCTGCAGTGGACGAACCAAGAGAAGCAGAGACTATAGGGGGACCTACAGCAGACACCAGCTGCAGTGGACGAACCAAGAGAAGCAGAGACGATAGGGGGACCTACAGCAGACACCAGCTGCAGTGGACGAACCAAGAGAAGCAGAGACGATAGGGGGACCTACAGCAGACACCAGCTGCAGTGGACGAACCAAGAGAAGCAGAGACGATAGGGGGACCTACAGCAGACACCAGCTGCAGTGGACGAACCAAGAGAAGCAGAGACGATAGGGGGACCTACAGTAGACACAAGCTGCAGTGGACGAACCAAGAGATGCAGAGACTATAGGGGACCTACAGCAGACACCAGCTGCAGTGGACGAACCAAGAGAAGCAGAGACTATAGGGGGACCTACAGCAGACACCAGCTGCAGTGGACGAACCAAGAGAAGCAGAGACGATAGGGGACCTACAGTAGACACCAGCTGCAGTGGACGAACCAAGAGAAGCAGAGACGATAGGGGGACCTACAGTAGACACCAGCTGCAGTGGACGAACCAAGAGAAGCAGAGACGATAGGGGACCTACAGTAGACACCAGCTGCAGTGGACGAACCAAGAGAAGCAGAGACGATAGGGGGACCTACAGTAGACACCAGCTGCAGTGGACGAACCAAGAGAAGCAGAGACGATAGGGGGACCTACAGTAGACACCAGCTGCAGTGGACGAACCAAGAGAAGCAGAGACGATAAGGGGAAGAGGGGGACCTACAGTAGACACCGATTCTGAAAAGGAGACAGACATACTGTACATTCAGGTCCAAGATGATTGGCACCTTTGATAAGGATGTGCAAAAAAATACATAATACCAACACTGAGCTATGCTGTACGCTAAAAAAAAAGGAACAATTTTACTAAGACAAATTGATCAGAGAAAAATATTTTATTTAATAAGTAATATATTTATTTTCTGAAAAATATTTTGGGCACCCCTGTTTTCAATAACGTTTTCTTTCTTCCCCCTGGTTAAAAAAAGGGGCGTGTCAATGGGCGTGGTCAGTCCGGCATGGCTGAATTTCAGAAGAAAAAAATAAGAAGAGGCCCCCCATCTTGGCAGTCGACAGGATCTTCGACCATTCCTCTATACAGAATCTTTACAGATCCTTGATATCCGAGCGTCTGCGCTTATAGCCCGCCCTCTTCAATTCAAACTACAGGTTTTAAATGGTCAATTCACCATTTCTTTGTTCATTTTTATGTGTTGCTTGGTGTTTTTGTCTTGCTGGAAGATCCACTTCTGAACAGAGGCAACCAACCAGGTTTTTGATGCCGTTGACCTTCATTTTTAATTTTTATTTTACCTTTATTGCAAGTCAGTTAAGAAGAAATTCTTATTTTCAATGACGGCCTAGGAACAATGGGTTAACTGGTCTAGGAACAGTGGGTTAACAGGTCTAGGAACAGTGGGTTAACTGGTCTAGGAACAGTGGGTTAACTGGTCTAGGAACAGTGGGTTAACTGGTCTAGGAACAGTGGGTTAACTGGTCTAGGAACAGTAGGTTAACTGGTCTAGGAACAGTAGGTTAACTGGTCTAGGAACAGTGGGTTAACTGGTCTAGGAACAGTGGGGTTAACTGGTCTAGGAACAGTGGGGTTAACTGGTCTAGGAACAGTGGGGTTAACTGGTCTAGGAACAGTGGGGTTAACTGGTCTAGGAACAGTGGGGTTAACTGGTCTAGGAACAGTGGGGTTAACAGGTCTAGGAACAGTGGGTTAACAGGTCTAGGAACAGTGGGTTAACTGGTCTAGGAACAGTGGGTTAACAGGTCTAGGAACAGTGGGTTAACTGGTCTAGGAACAGTGGGTTAACAGCCTCTTCAGGGGCAGAACGACAGATTTGTACCTTGTCAGCTCGGGGATTCGAACTTGCAACCTTTCGGTTACTAGTCCAACGCTCTAACCACTAGGCTACCCTGCCGCCCCTCCACTCTAACCACTAGGCTACCCTGCCGCCCTCCACTCTAACCACTAGGCTACCCTGCCGCCTCTACACTCTAACCACTAGGCTACCCTGCCACCCCTACACTCTAACCACTAGGCTACCCTGCCGCCTCTCCACTCTAACCACTAGGCTACCCTGCCACCCCTCCACTCTAACCACTAGGCTACCCTGCTGCCCCTCCACTCTAACCACTAGGCTACCCTGCCACCTCTACACTCTAACCACTAGGCTACCCTGCCACCTCTACACTCTAACCACTAGGCTACCTGCTGCCTCTACACTCTAACCACTAGGCTACCTGCTGCCTCTACACTCTAACCACTAGGCTACCTGCTGCCTCTACACTCTAACCACTAGGCTACCTGCTGCCTCTACACTCTAACCACTAGGCTACCTGCCGCCTCTACACTCTAACCACTAGGCTACCTGCCGCCTCTACACTCTAACCACTAGGCTACCTGCTGCCTCTACACTCTAACCACTAGGCTACCTGCTGCCTCTACACTCTAACCACTAGGCTACCTGCTGCCTCTACACTCTAACCACTAGGCTACCTGCTGCCTCTACACTCTAACCACTAGGCTACCTGCTGCCTCTACACTCTAACCACTAGGCTACCTGCCGCCTCTACACTCTAACCACTAGGCTACCTGCTGCCTCTACACTCTAACCACTAGGCTACCTGCTGCCTCTACACTCTAACCACTAGGCTACCTGCTGCCTCTACACTCTAACCACTAGGCTACCCTGCCACCCCTCCACTCTAACCACTAGGCTACCCTGCTGCCCCTCCACTCTAACCACTAGGCTACCCTGCCGCCTCTACACTCTAACCACTAGGCTACCTGCCGCCTCTACACTCTAACCAATAGGCTACCTGCTGCCTCTACACTCTAACCACTAGGCTACCTGCTGCCTCTACACTCTAACCACTAGGCTACCCTGCCACCCCTCCACTCTAACCACTAGGCTACCTGCCGCCTCTACACTCTAACCACTAGGCTACCTGCCACCTCTACACTCTAACCACTAGGCTACCTGTCACCTCTACGCTCTAACCACTAGGCTACCCTGTCACCTCTACCCTCTAACCACTAGGCTACCTGCCTCCTCTACGCTCTAACCACTAGGCTACCTGCCACCTCTACACTCTAACCACTAGGCTCCCTGCCACCTCTACGCTCTAACCACTAGGCTACCTGCCACCTCTACACTCTAACCACTAGGCTACCCTGCCACCCCTACACTCTAACCACTAGGCTACCTGCCACCTCTACGCTCTAACCACTAGGCTACCTCCTGCACTCTAAGCAAAATTAGAACTCTCCACACACCCCTTAAGAACACACTGCTGCTGTTCCATTTAACTATTTAACTTAAATCAAACCTTTATTTTATATACTATTGATTCATCTGCTCAAACCAAGACACTATTCATATTATATTTGTAACACTCATACTTGACATAACATTCATTTCTACTGTATCTTCCAGGTTGTAAATTCTACATGTCAGTTATTCAGCTGACGCGGTTATCCAGAGAGACACCCGAGTGTCCCGGGATTTACTGAACAATGTGAGCCACGACGACAAACAGAAACAGCAGTACAATTAGAGCAACGGGTTTATTAGAAAACTGCATGGTTAGAGAAGAAGAGGCAGGAGGGACAGTTCAGGACACATTCAGAGAGATGGAAAACGGCACATTTCGTTAGACATTCTGGGTATGTCCCATTTTAGACACGGGTTCCCTCTATTACAGGGTACCATTTTAGACACGGGTTCCCTCTATTACAGGGTACCATTTGACACACGGGTTCCCTCTATTACAGGGTACCATTTTAGACACGGGTTCCCTCTATTACAGGGTACCATTTTAGACAACACGGAACTTGTAAATCTATAACGTCCGAATTCAGAAATTGAGGCATCGTCGTGGAGTTCTCGGAATTCTCCGACCTGAAGAAATTTTTTTCACAAATTTTTGATGTTGTTTTTTTTGTTGTTGAATTTTTACCCCCTTTTTCATGGTGTCCAATTGTTTTAGTAGCTACTATCTTGTCTCATCGCTACAACTCCCGTACGGGCTCGGGAGAGACGAAGGTTGAAAGTCATGCGTCCTCCGATACACAACCCAACCAAGCCGCACTGCTTCTTAACACAGAGCGCATCCAAACCCGGAAGCACCAATGTGTCAGAGGAAACAGTCAGACTATAATTCAGATTATCATTTTTATTATATTATAAAGTTCCCAGTTGTCTTGAAGGCACCAGATGTAGTGAATAGGCATCTCCTCGTTGTTATAATTTAGAGTTTAGACTTCATCATGGACATCATCTTCTCCATCTTGATAGCCAGGGTCATGTCTCCTTTAATCATCAGCTTCCCTGACATAAAGGCCATGGTGGGCTTTAGTTTGCCTAGAGAGAGAGAACCACAACATGTTACGAGAGAGAGAGAACCACAACATGTTACGAGAGAGAGAGAACCACAACATGTTACGAGAGAGAGACAGAGAGAGAGAGAGAACCACAACATGTTACGAGAGAGAGAGAACCACAACATGTTACGAGAGAGAGAACCACAACATGTTACGAGAGAGAGAGAGAGAGAGAGAGAGAGAGAGAACCACAACATGTTACGAGAGAGAGAGAGAGAGAGAGAGAGAGAGAGAGAGAGAGAGAGAGAGAGAGAGAGAGAGAGAGAGAGAGAGAGAACCACAACATGTTACGAGAGAGAGAGAACCACAACATGTTACGAGAGAGAGAGAACCACAACATGTTACGAGAGAGAGAGACAGAGAGAGAGAGAGAGAGAACCACAACATGTTACGAGAGAGAGAGAGAGAGAGAGAGAGAGAGAGAGAGAGAACCACAACATGTTACGAGAGAGAGAGAGAGAGAGAGAGAGAGAGAGAGAGAACCACAACATGTTACGAGAGAGAGAGAGAGAGAGAGAGAGAACCACAACATGTTACGAGAGAGAGAGAGAGAGAGAGAGAGAGAGAGAGCCACAACATGTTACGAGAGAGAGACAGAGAGAGAGAGAGAGAGAACCACAACATGTTACGAGAGAGAGAGAGAGAGAGAGAGAGAGAGAGAGAGAGAGAGAGAGAGAGAGAGAGAGAGAGAGAGCCACAACATGTTACGAGAGAGAGAGAGAGAGAGAGAGAGAGAGAGAGAGAGAGAGAGAGAGAGAGAGCCACAACATGTTACGAGAGAGAGAGAGAGAGAGAGAGAGAGAGAGAGAGAACCACAACATGTTACGAGAGAGAGAGAGAGAGAGAGAGAGAGAGAACCACAACATGTTACGAGAGAGAGAGAGAGAGAGAGAGAGAGAGAGAGAACCACAACATGTTACGAGAGAGAGAGAGAGAGAGAGAGAGAGAGAGAACCACAACATGTTACGAGAGAGAGAGAGAGAGAGAGAGAGAGAGAGAGAACCACAACATGTTACGAGAGAGAGAGAGAGAGAGAGAGAGAGAGAGAGAGAGAGAGAGAGAGAGAACCACAACATGTTACGAGAGAGAGAGAGAGAGAGAGAGAGAGAGAGAGAGAGAGAGAGAGAGAGAGAGAGAGAGACACAACATGTTACGAGAAAGAGAGAGAGCCACAACATGTTACGAGAGAGAGAGAGAACCACAACATGAAGAAAGCGGCACCATGTGTATCACTAAAGAGAGAACTATAGTGGCAAAGACATCAGAAATAACTAATGAAAAAAAGCAAACGCGGCCGTGTTCATCAGGCAAACAGAAACGTTTCTCATTGGACCCGTCTAGAGTCAGTCATATTCAATAGGAACCAAATGTTGCAAAAATGGTTTGCTACGGTGAATAGGACCCAGGTGAGTGGCAGGTATTCCCCTTGCTGTTTCAGTTCTGTTTTCATCCGTTTCGTACCCAATGAACACGACCCAGCTATCCAGTCAGTCACACTAACCTGCAAACATCTTGGTGAAGTCGGCGCTGTCCATGGTCATGACCACGTCAGCTTTGACTGGGGGTTCTCCACTACCCGCACTGCCCCCACCGTTCTTCATGTCTATGAACCACACTCCTGCATGCTCACCTGGAACACAGACACACTACTATAGCCTCCCCTTCACAACAACTGAAGATGGAGACTAATGGACAGTCAAACATCACAAAATAATCACTTTCGGAGTTGCCTGCGTTGTCCACCGAGTGTAATGAAACAGGGGAGTAGGGGAAGTGATGAAACAGGGGAGCAGGGGAAGTGATGAAACAGGGGAGTAGAGGAAGTGATGAAACAGGGGAAGTGATGAAACAGGGGAGTAGGGGAAGTGATGAAACAGGGGAGTAGGGGAAGTGATGAAACAGGGGAAGTGATGAAACAGGGGAGTAGGGGAAGTGATGAAACAGGGGAGTAGGGGAAGTGATGAAACAGGGGAGTAGGGGAAGTGATGAAACAGGGGAGTAGGGGAAGTGATGAAACAGGGGAGTAGGGGAAGTGATGAAACAGGGGAGTAGGGGAAGTGATGAAACAGGGGAGTAGGGGAAGTGATGAAACAGGGGAGTAGGGGAAGTGATGAAACAGGGGAGTAGAGGAAGTGATGAAACAGGGAGTAGAGGAAGTGATGAAACAGGGGAAGTGATGAAACAGGGGAGTAGGGGAAGTGATGAAACAGGGGAGTAGGGGAAGTGATGAAACAGGGGAGTAGAGGAAGTGATGAAACAGGGGAGTAGAGGAAGTGATGAAACAGGGGAAGTGATGAAACAGGGGAGTAGGGGAAGTGATGAAACAGGGGAGTAGAGGAAGTGATGAAACAGGGGAGTAGAGGAAGTGATGAAACAGGGAAGTGATGAAACAGGGAGTAGGGAAGTGATGAAACAGGGGAGTAGGGGGAAGTGATGAAACAGGGGAGTAGAGGAAGTGATGAAACAGGGGAGTAGAGGAAGTGATGAAACAGGGGAAGTGATGAAACAGGGGAGTAGGGGAAGTGATGAAACAGGGGAGTAGAGGAAGTGATGAAACAGGGGAGTAGAGGAAGTGATGAAACAGGGGAAGTGATGAAACAGGGGAGTAGGGGAAGTGATGAAACAGGGGAGTAGAGGAAGTGATGAAACAGGGGAAGTGATGAAACAGGGGAGTAGGGGAAGTGATGAAACAGGGGAGTAGGGGAAGTGATGAAACAGGGGAGTAGAGGAAGTGATGAAACAGGGGAGTAGAGGAAGTGATGAAACAGGGGAGTAGAGGAAGTGATGAAACAGGGAAGTGATGAAACAGGGAGTAGGGGGAAGTGATGAAACAGGGGAGTAGAGGAAGTGATGAAACAGGGGAGTAGAGGAAGTGATGAAACAGGGGAGTAGAGGAAGTGATGAAACAGGGAAGTGATGAAACAGGGGAGTAGGGTAAGTGATGAAACAGGGAGTAGAGGAAGTGATGAAACAGGGGAGTAGAGGAAGTGATGAAACAGGGGAGTAGAGGAAGTGATGAAACAGGGAGTAAGAGGAAGTGATGAAACAGGGGAGTAAGAGGAAGTGATGAAACAGGGGAGTAGGGAAGTGATGAAACAGGGGAAGTGATGAAACAGGGGAGTAGAGGAAGTGATGAAACAGGGGAAGTGATGAAACAGGGGAGTAGGGTAAGTGATGAAACAGGGGAGTAGGGTAAGTGATGAAACAGGGGAGTAGAGGAAGTGATGAAACAGGGGAGTAGAGGAAGTGATGAAACAGGGGAGTAGAGGAAGTGATGAAACAGGGGAGTAGAGGAAGTGATGAAACAGGGGAGTAGGGGAAGTGATGAAACAGGGGAGTAGGGGAAGTGATGAAACAGGGGAGTAGAGGAAGTGATGAAACAGGGGAGTAGAGGAAGTGATGAAACAGGGGAGTAGAGGAAGTGATGAAACAGGAGAGTAGAGGAAGTGATGAAACAGGGGAGTAGAGGAAGTGATGAAACAGGGGAGTAGAGGAAGTGATGAAACAGGGGAGTAGAGGAAGTGATGAAACAGGGGAGTAGAGGAAGTGATGAAACAGGGGAGTAGAGGAAGTGATGAAACAGGGGAGTAGGGGAAGTGATGAAACAGGGAGTAGGGGAAGTGATGAAACAGGGGAGTAGGGGAAGTGATGAAACAGGGGAGTAGGGGAAGTGATGAAACAGGGGAGTAGGGGAAGTGATGAATGGCTTCTTATCCACAGAGGACCCGTGTGGGTACAGGGTTGTGTTGCATGAACTCTTATCCACAGAGGACCAGTGTGGGTACAGGGTTGTGTTGCATGACCTCTTATCCACAGAGGACCAGTGTGGGTACAGGGTTGTGTTGCATGACCTCTTATCCACAGAGGACCAGTGTGGGTACAGGGTTGTGTTGCATGACCTCTTATCCACAGAGGACCAGTGTGGGTACAGGGTTGTGTTGCATGACCTCTTATCCACAGAGGACCAGTGTGGGTACAGGGTTGTGTTGCATGACCTCTTATCCACAGAGGACCAGTGTGGGTACAGGGTTGTGTTGCATGACCTCTTATCCACAGAGGACCAGTGTGGGTACAGGGTTGTGTTGCATGAACTCTTATCCACAGAGGACCAGTGTGGGTACAGGGTTGTGTTGCATGACCTCTTATCCACAGAGGACCAGTGTGGGTACAGGGTTGTGTTGCATGAACTCTTATCCACAGAGGACCAGTGTGGGTACAGGGTTGTGTTGCATGGCCTCTTATCCACAGAGGACCAGTGTGGGTACAGGGTTGTGTTGCATGAACTCTTATCCACAGAGGACCAGTGTGGGTACAGGGTTGTGTTGCATGGCCTCTTATCCACAGAGGACCAGTGTGGGTACAGGGTTGTGTTGCATGAACTCTTATCCACAGAGGACCAGTGTGGGTACAGGGTTGTGTTGCATGACCTCTTATCCACAGAGGACCAGTGTGGGTACAGGGTTGTGTTGCATGACCTCTTATCCACAGAGGACCAGTGTGGGTACAGGGTTGTGTTGCATGAACTCTTATCCACAGAGGACCAGTGTGGGTACAGGGTTGTGTTGCATGACCTCTTATCCACAGAGGACCAGTGTGGGTACAGGGTTGTGTTGCATGAACTCTTATCCACAGAGGACCAGTGTGGGTACAGGGTTGTGTTGCATGGCTTCTTATCCACAGAGGATCAAGCAAAAACACACCTGATTCAACTACCAATGTTTTGAAGTCTAGGATTAGTTGAAATCAGGTGTTTCCTGGTTGGTAAGAACCAAAGCCTGTAGATATGATTGGACCCCCCCCTGTTATGATGAATAATAATGATCTGTTTATTTGAATAACTTCAGGTGAGGTGACGATAATCTTACATAAGACATGTTTGTAAGTTAACATTTGGAAATGAATAAAAAGGTATTATTTAAAGGGGTGGTATTATTTAAAGGGGTGGTATTATGTAAAGGGGTGGTATTATGTAAAGGGGTGGTATTATGTAAAGGGGTGGTATTATGTAAAGGGGTGGTATTATGTAAAGGGGTGGTATTATTTAAAGGGGTGGTATTATTTAAAGGGGCAGTATTATTTAAAGGGGCGGTATTATTTAAAGGGGCGGTATTATTTAAAGGGGTAGTATTATTTGGAACAGCCATGGGCTTAAAGGGTACACTCAGTAACCATTAAACACAGTCCGGAATTATTTTAATCAAATATTTTCTTTAAAAATACATTTTAAGTGATAACTTCACATGAGACTCATCTTTCATTTTATCTCCACAGTACATGTTAGAAAATGTTTAAAGTTAGATTTTGTTGGGTTTAGTAGGTACACTTTCCTCAACACCTAGTTGGCAGTCCTAGGGTTGTGACAACATACCATCTATACTAAAGGTCGACCGATAATGATTTTTCAACGCCGATACCGATTAATTGGCCGATTAATTAATTTATTTGTAATAATGACAATTACAACAATACTGAATGAACACTTATTTTAACTTAATATAATACATCAATTAAATCAATTTAGCCTCAAGTAAATAATGAAACATGTTAAAATTGGTTTAAATAATGCAAAAACAAAGTGTTGGAGAAGAAAGTAAAAGTGCAATATGTGCCATGTAAGAAAGCTAACGTTTCAGTTCCTTGCTCAGAACATGAGAACATATGAAAACTGGTGGTTCCTTTTAACACGAATCTTCAATATTCCCAGGTAAGAAGTTTTAGGTTGTAATTATTATAGGAATTATAGGACTATTTCCTTCTATACCATTTGTATTTCATTAACCTTTGACTATTGGATGTTCTTATAGGCACTTTAGTATTGCCAGTCTAGCAGTATAGCTTCCGTCCCTCTCCTCGCCCCTAACTGGGCTCGAAACAGCAACACAACGACAACAGCCACCATCAGAGCAGCGTTACCCATGCAGAGCAAGGGGAACAACTACTAGAAGGCTCAGAGCGAGTGACATTTGAAACGCTATTAGCGCGCTAACTAGCTAGCAATTTCACTTCGGTCACACCAGCCTCATCTCGGGAGTTGATAGGTTTGAAGTCATAAACAGCACAATGCTTGACGCACAACGAAGAGCTGCTGGCAAAACGCACGGAAGTGCTGTTTGAATTAATGTTTACCCGCCTGCTTCTGCCTACCATCGCTCAGTCAGATTATATGCAACGCAGGACACGCTAGATAATATCTAGTAATATCATCAACCATGTGTAGTTAACTAGTGATTATTATTGATTGTTTTATATAAGATAAGTTTAATGCTAGCTAGCAATTTACCTTGGCTTCTACTGCATTTGCGTAACAGGCAGTCTCCTTGTGGAGTGCAACGAGAGAGAGGCAGGTTGTTATTGCGTTGGACTAGTTAACTGTAAGGTTGCAAGATTGGATCCCCGAGCTGACAAGGTGAAAATATGTCGTTCTGCCCCTGAACGAGGCAGTTAACCCACTGTTCCCAGGCCGTCATTGAAAATAAGAATGTGTTCTTAACTGACTTGCAGAGTTAAATAAAGATTAAATAAAAGGTGGAAAAAATTAAATAATACAAAAATAATAATAATAAAAATCGGCACCAAAAATACAGATTTCCGATTGTTATGAAAACTTGAAATCGGCCCAAATTAATCGGTTGACCTCTAGTCTATACAGCGCCTTCGGAAAGTAATCAGACCGGTCGACCTCTGATCTATACAGCGCCTTCGGAAAGTGATCAGACCGGTCGACCTCTGATCTATACAGCGCCCGGAAAGTAATCAGACCCCTTGACCTTTTCCACATTTTGTTACAGCCTTATTCTAAAATGGAATAAGACTGGGGTGAAGGTTCACCTTCCAACAGGACAACGACCCTATGCACACAGCCAAGACAACACTGGAGTGGCTTCGGGACAAGTCTCTGAATGTCCTTGAGTGGCCCAGGCGGAGCCCGGACTTGATCGAACATCTCTGGAGAGACCTGAAAATATCTGTGCAGCAACACTCCCCATACAACCTGACAGAGCTTGAGAGGATCTGCAGAGAAGAATGGGAGAAACTCCCCAAATACAGGTGTGCCAAGCTTCTAGCTTCACACCCAAGAAGACTTGAGGCTGTAATCACTACCAAAGGTTCTTCAACAAAGTACCGAGTAAAGGGTCTGAATACTTATGGAAATGAATATGAAATGTTATTTTAATATAAATTAGCAATCATTTCTAATTCAGTTTTTGCTTTGTCATTATGGGGTGTTGTGTGTAGATTGAGGGGGAAAACCAATTTGATATTATTATGATCTTATCCTAAAATAAGTATTACAAACATTCATACAATGCTGAAAACAGGTTTCTTACCAGACAGGTCGAATTTGTAGACTCCTCCAGTGGATTTGACAATGTCCGGGTTGAGGACTCCCTTGATGATGTTGAATGTTTCTGCTATGGGCCCACTGGTAGCAGCGCTGCGTGGGTCACCCTTAACCACTGGGATGACAACCTGATCCCCCATGTTCTGCATCAGAGCCTCAGCCTCATCCAGGAAGAAGTCTGGGAGCAGTGCATTACCTGTGGAGAGACACACTGTTAGCATAACCCACCCGGCCAGAAGACGACTGGCCGCCCCTCGGGAGCCTGGTTCCTCTTTAGGTTTCCTCCTTTCCGTTTCTTAGTCACTGTGCGTCTGCATCATTGTCTCTTGGGGTTTTAGGGTAAAAATGGGACAACATAACCACACCTCTGCTCTGCGGACAACATAACCACACCTCTGCTCTGCGGACAACATAACCACACCTCTGCGGACAACATAACCACACCTCTGCTCTGCGGACAACATAACCACACCTCTGCTCTGCGGACAACATAACCACACCTCTGCTCTGCGGACAACATAACCACACCTCTGCTCTGCGGACAACATAACCACACCTCTGCGGACAACATAACCACACCTCTGCGGACAACATAACCACACCTCTGCGGACAACATAACCACACCTCTGCTCTGTGGACAACATAACCACACCTCTGCTCTGCGGACAACATAACCACACCTCTGCGGACAACATAACCACACCTCTGCTCTGCGGACAACATAACCACACCTCTGCTCTGCGGACAACATAACCACACCTCTGCTCTGCGGACAACATAACCACACCTCTGCTCTGCGGACAACATAACCACACCTCTCCTCTGCTCTGCGGACAACGTAACCACACCTCTGCGGACAACATAACCACACCTCTGCGGACAACATAACCACACCTCTGCGGACAACATAACCACACCTCTGCGGACAACATAACCACACCTCTGCGGACAACATAACCACACCTCTGCGGACAACATAACCACACCTCTGCGGACAACATAACCACACCTCTGCGGACAACATAACCACACCTCTGCGGACAACATAACCACACCTCTGCGGACAACATAACCACACCTCTGCGGACAACATAACCACACCTCTGTGGACAACATAACCACACCTCTGTGGACAACATAACCACACCTCTGTCGGACAACATAACCACACCTCTGTCGGACAACATAACCACACCTCTGTCGGACAACATAACCACACCTCTGTCGGACAACATAACCACACCTCTGTCGGACAACATAACCACACCTCTGTCGGACAACATAACCACACCTCTGTCGGACAACATAACCACACCTCTGTCGGACAACATAACCACACCTCTGTCGGACAACATAACCACACCTCTGTCGGACAACATAACCACACCTCTGTCGGACAACATAACCACACCTCTGTCGGACAACATAACCACACCTCTGTCGGACAACATAACCACACCTCTGTCGGACAACATAACCACACCTCTGTGGACAACATAACCACACCTCTGTGGACAACATAACCACACCTCTGTGGACAACATAACCACACCTCTGTGGACAACATAACCACACCTCTGTGGACAACATAACCACACCTCTGTGGACAACATAACCACACCTCTGTGGACAACATAACCACACCTCTGTCGGACAACATAACCACACCTCTGTCGGACAACATAACCACACCTCTGTCGGACAACATAACCACACCTCTGTCGGACAACATAACCACACCTCTGTCGGACAACATAACCACACCTCTGTCGGACAACATAACCACACCTCTGTCGGACAACATAACCACACCTCTGTCGGACAACATAACCACACCTCTGTGGACAACATAACCACACCTCTGTGGACAACATAACCACACCTCTGTGGACAACATAACCACACCTCTGTGGACAACATAACCACACCTCTGTGGACAACATAACCACACCTCTGTCGGACAACATAACCACACCTCCTTAAAACAGTCTAAGATGTTGGGGTGGAGGGGAAGAGGTTATAAACTGACATGTTTAATTATTTTAAGACGGTCATACTATAGATTATTTATTTAGCCATTTGATTTAGAATTATAGGTATAAAACAAAATATATATATATATAAAAATACATATTTGATAATATTGACTGGCCTTTAGTACCAAATCCCATAGAAACACATTGAAATGACATTCATAAATAGCAACAAGAAAGACGAGTCAAAACGTACATGAGGAAGAAAGACGAGTCAAAACGTACATGAGGAAGAAAGACGAGTCAAAACGTACATGAGGAAGAAAGACGAGTCAAAACGTACATGAGGAAGAAAGACGAGTCAAAACGTACATGAGGAAGAAAGACGAGTCAAACGTACATGAGGAAGAAAGACGAGTCAAAACGTACATGAGGAAGAAAGACGAGTCAAACGTACATGAGGAAGAAAGACGAGTCAAAACGTACATGAGGAAGAAAGACGAGTCAAAACGTACATGAGGAAGAAAGACGAGTCAAAACGTACATGAGGAAGAAAGACGAGTCAAAACGTACATGAGGATGAAAGACGAGTCAAAACGTACATAAGGATGAAAGACGAGTCAAAACGTACATAAGGATGAAAGACGAGTCAAAACGTACATAAGGATGAAAGACGAGTCAAAACGTACATAAGGATGAAAGACGAGTCAAAACGTACATAAGGATGAAAGACGAGTCAAAACGTACATAAGGATGAAAGACGAGTCAAAACGTACATAAGGATGAAAGACGAGTCAAAACGCATAAGGAAGAAAGACGAGTCAAAACGCATAAGGAAGAAAGACGAGTCAAAACGTACATAAGGAAGAAAGACGAGTCAAAACGTACATAAGGAAGAAAGACGAGTCAAAACGTACATAAGGAAGAAAGACGAGTCAAAACGTACATAAGGAAGAAAGACGAGTCAAAACGCACATAAGGAATAAAGACGAGTCAAAACATAAGGATGAAAGACGAGTCAAAACGCACATAAGGAAGAAAGACGAGTCAAAACGTACATAAGGAAGAAAGACGAGTCAAAACGTACATAAGGAAGAAAGACGAGTCAAAACGTACATAAGGAAGAAAGACGAGTCAAAACATACATAAGGAAGAAAGACGAGTCAAAACATACATAAGGAAGAAAGACGAGTCAAAACATACATAAGGAAGAAAGACGAGTCAAAACGTACATAAGGATGAAAGACGAGTCAAAACGTACATAAGGATGAAAGACGAGTCAAAACGTACATAAGGATGAAAGACGAGTCAAAACGCATTATAAGGAAGAAAGACGAGTCAAAACATACATAAGGAAGAAAGACGAGTCAAAACGTACATAAGGAAGAAAGACGAGTCAAAACATAAGGAAGAAAGACGAGTCAAACGTACATAAGGATGAAAGACGAGTCAAAACGTACATAAGGATGAAAGACGAGTCAAAACATACATAAGTAAGAAAGACGAGTCAAAACATACATAAGTAAGAAAGACGAGTCAAAACGTACATAAGGAAGAAAGACGAGTCAAAACATAAGGAAGAAAGACGAGTCAAAACGTACATAAGGAAGAAAGACGAGTCAAAACGTACATAAGGAAGAAAGACGAGTCAAAACGTACATAAGGAAGAAAGACGAGTCAAAACGTACATAAGGAAGAAAGACGAGTCAAAACGTACATAAGGAAGAAAGACGAGTCAAAACGTACATAAGGAAGAAAGACGAGTCAAAACGTACATAAGGAAGAAAGACGAGTCAAAACGTACATAAGGAAGAAAGACGAGTCAAAACATACAGGTTGGAAGTGTCTGTCCGAAATCTACGAGATATAAGAAAGCTCAGGAAACAAACTGTATGTAATTGTATCTGGTGGGGGGGGGGGTGGTGGCACAAAACTACATCAATACTTCCATTCATTTTCTTTAAAACTGGTACCCGGTTACCTTCAGACGAGGGCTGTGGCACGCGTGGGGGTCGTAGAGGAGGTCATATCAGTTTATGGGCCTATTTTCGGGAACGTCCAACGGGCTGACAAATACCGCTGCAGCTCGGCCAACTTCCACCGCAGATCCATCCAATGAAATAAACATCTCTCATCTTAAAACTGACTGGTTCAGACGGTGATTTCTGTATTATGTCACTGATATTGACCCACCAGCGCATCAAGAGACTCTAGGGGGTGGAAGGATTACTGTATCAGGCTGTTTTACACCTGTGCCGTTAATTAAACCTCACATCGCCGTGCACGTACCTGGAGCGACGGCGTAAATGTCAAAGTCTTTAATTCCTCGGTCTTCAGAATCTCCTCGTCGATGAGGAAGTTTCCGGTGTAGCTGCGTGGCTTCCCGAGGATGGCGTAGGCTGCGTCTGACATGATGTCAACGTTGCGACACTGGTTACCCACCTCCGCGCCACCGAGCATTTCCATAGCAGCAGTCTGATGGCTGGAGGACACGGCGCAACATTCATTAAGAAAAATAAATACATCTTTCTTTGAATTAAACCAGTTTTTATTTTAAATTACTTCAAAATACATTATTTTAGAAAGAACTGATGAGATTTCAGATGACAACAAAGAGACAAACTAGTCTTCTCGTGTCTACTTGTGGGTCATTAAAACGGGTTAAACCGTGTAAATGATATCTTACAACACATACCCGTCTTAGGCCACAAGGCATTGACAGCGATGGACCCTCTGAACTCTTCGGCCATGCCCAGAACACACATGGACATGCCATACTTGGCCATTGTGTACGCTAAAAGGGAAAACATCATCAACAACAACAACAACAACAACGAACAGGTTAAAAACACAAGTCAGTGATTTGAAAACAAGATCTTTCTCAGTGCAGAGCAAACAGAGTGGGTACGGTCCCAACAAGCTCTCCTTTCTCCTCAACTTGTTCACTACTACCCACAAATCGAAAAAAAAAAAAAGCATTGGATTGGTGGAGGCAGGTGCTAAAGGGAGTTTCCATCTTATTTCTTATAGAAGCCATTTTCTGTTTAAAATCAGTGAAGGGAAGTTTGGGTAAAAAGGACTGATAGTCGAGACTCAGACAGCGGATGAAGCCTTCCTTACCCGTGTGGTTTTTGAACCAGATGGGGTTCAGGTTAAGGGGTGGGCTGAGGTTCAGGATGTGAGGGTTCTTACTCTTCAACAGATGTGGGATGCACAGCTTAGACCTGGCAAAACAACAAGTCAGAAATACATTTTTTCAGAAAAGGCTTCTTCGTCGAATGAAACCCTCTCGAAGTACTGAGTCAAGGGTCCGAATACTTATGCAAATGTCATTTTTATGATATACACTAAAATCAACATTTCTGAAAACCTGTTTTTGCTTTGTCATTATGGGGTATTGTGTGTAGATAGATTGAGGGGATTTAAAAATAAAAATAAAATTTTTTAGAATAAGGCTGTAACGTAACAAAATGTGGAAAAAGTGAAGGAATTAAGCGCAAGGACAGAGAGAGAGGGAGAGTATCGGTGACTTTGCATACAGTTACCGCTCCCTGTGCCGACGGTGGAAACCTGGCACTGAGGAGGAAGGAGTCATTAAATTGATCTTGAAGAACATCATTCCGGCCAGTCAACTCAGAAAGAGTCTGACTGGTTAGACTGGGACAGCAGTTTGAGAAGGGTAGAGGATGTCAACAGCAATATGAACAGAGAAAGAAACATGCTAGAACCACAGCCAGAGTCTCTCCAGTCAAGACCCCTCAACACTTGTTGAGTGCGGTCTTCATGCCTGCATCGGTTTGTGCTGGTAAATAGACAGCAATGAAAATTAGATAAACTCTTGGGAAATAGCGTACTCTACAGTTTATCATGAGGTATTCTACCTCAGGCCAACAAAACCTTGAGCATTCCTTAATAGTAGAGCTCACGCACCAGCGGGTGTTGACAAAATGACAACACCAACCCTCATCTTACTAGAAGTCGCTGTGCCGTCTTGCCGAGGCACGGAAAACCCAGCCAACTGTAGATTTTTATTTTATTTCACCTTTATTTAACCAGGTAGGCTCGTTGAGAAAAATGTTCTCATTTGCAACTGCGACCTGGTCAAGATTAAGCAAAGCAGTTCGACACATATAACAGAGTTACACATGGAACAAACTAAACATACAGTCAATAATACAGTAGAACAAAAGAAAACAAAAAGTCTATATACAGTGAGTGTAAATGAGGTCAAACAAGGGAGTTAAGGCAATAAATTGGCCACGGTGGCGAAGTAATTACAATATGGCAATTAAACACTGGAATGGTAGATGTGCAGAAGATGAATGTGCAAGTGGAGATACTGGGGTGCAAAAGGAGCAAAATAAATAAATACAGTATGGGGATGAAGTAGATAGATGGGCTGTATACAGATGGGCTATGTACAGGTGTAGTGATCTGTGAGCTGCTCTGACAACTGGTGCTTAAAGCTAGTGAGGGAGATGTGAGTCTCCAGCTTCAGTGATTTTTGTAGTTTTGCATTATCCATGTCCTCGTTCTGCCAAGACTGAAACATAAGATATTACAGTTTTTAAATGTCCCTTTGGTAGGATAGTCTTGAATGGCACTTTTCCAGTTTATTCTCCAGTAGGATGGATTGTAAAGGCAGATTATCCACTCGCACTCGCATCTCACCAAGCACCCGTATCGTTGGGCCTGGTCCGAGAAGGGAGCCGTAAATCTTTCACCTGCGATTTGTAAATAATAAAAAATAATTACAAAGTTTTTTTGGCCAGTCCGAGGTGAGTAATCGCTGTTCCAGAAGCTCTTTCACAAGAGACGGTGGCAGAAACATTATGTACAACAACAACAAAAAGGTAAACAATGCAACAAAACAAAAACCGAACAGCACAATTGGTTACGGAACTCGTAAACGGCAGCCATCTCCTCCGGCGCCATTACCACTTCCAGGTCAGTGATCGGGTGTCGCTACACTTCCAGGTCAGTGATCGGGTGTCGCTACACTTCCAGGTCAGTGATCGGGTGTCGCTACACTTCCAGGTCAGTGATCGGGTGTCGCTACACTTCCAGGTCAGTGATCGGGTGTCGCTACACTTCCAGGTCAGTGATCGGGTGTCGCTACACTTCCAGGTCAGTGATCGGGTGTCGCTACACTTCCAGGTCAGTGATCGGGTGTCGCTACACTTCCAGGTCAGTGATCGGGTGTCGCTACACTTCCAGGTCAGTGATCGGGTGTCGCTACACTTCCAGGTCAGTGATCGGGTGTCGCTACACTTCCAGGTCAGTGATCGGGTGTCGCTACACTTCCAGGTCAGTGATCGGGTGTCGCTACACTTCCAGGTCAGTGATCGGGTGTCGCTACACTTCCAGGTCAGTGATCGGGTGTCGCTACACTTCCAGGTCAGTGATCGGGTGTCGCTACACTTCCATCCGTACTTAAAAGCTGAAAAAATAATTCTTAGCCAAGCTCACTCCTAAATGGCAAGAACCATATAGGATTGTGGAGCAGAATGGCCCTCCGAACTACCGAGTGGTGAAGATATGGCACTTGCATCCTTGGAAAACAGTTTGCCCGGTGCAATGTTGAGATGTTCTCTGAATCGTTCAACGCAAACGGACGTTGAATTTCTAGTGGTGGCCTAGTGGTTAGAGCATTGGACTAGTAACCGAAAGGTTGCAAGTTCAAATCCCCGAGCTGACAAGGTACAAAATCTGTCGTTCTGCCCCTGAACAGGCAGTTAACCCTCTTTTCCAGTCTGACATTGAAAATAAGAATCTGTTCTTAACTGACTTGCCTAATCAAATAAAGGTACAATTTTAAAAAATATGGCCGTTGTCCATGTCTCACGCCTTAAGGCTTGTTACCCCTTAGCCGAGGAATTGGAGGAGATTGAACAGCGCAAGGTCCTGAATATATTTAAAGAAGAAAGTGATGGATGTGTTTCTCGGATTCCCCGACGACATCTCACACGTTAAGTCCCGTTAGCCCTCAGCTGATGTCATGAATATCATTGAGGAGTAAAAGTGAGGAAGACTTTTCTCAGTTTCCCAGACCAATATGTACCTTCCATTGCATTGGTAGCCTTTTTCCAAGGGGAAGGGGTGTGTGTGTGACGGCCCTGAATTTGTCTAAACCGTCTCAGTGCTTCTCCTCCCGATGGCGTGCTTTCCCTTCAATTCCCTATTAAAAAGCCAGCATCAGATGAGCAAAAGTTTGGGGTGACAGTGGTGCGAATGAGGAACCCTCAGTTCCAAAGCTCCTCTGTTGTGTTGCAAGACTACTTATCTCCTTTGGTCTCCGCTGTGGCCTCTCTCCTCTGAAGATCTGTTGGTAGATGGGATGGGCTGACTGTCCCCACTGACGACAACCTTTTCCCCCTCCTCTCCTCTGAAGATCTGTTGGTAGATTGGATGGACTGACTGTCCCCACTGACGACAACCTTTTTCCCCTCCTCTCCTCTGAAGATCTGTTGGTAGATGGGATGGACTGACTGTCCCCACTGACGACAACCTTTTTCCCCCTCCTCTCCTCTGAAGATCTGTTGGTAGATGGGATGGACTGACTGTCCCCACTGACGACAACCTTTTTCCCCTCCTCTCCTCTGAAGATCTGTTGGTAGATGGGATGGGCTGACTGTCCCCACTGACGACAACCTTTTTCCCCCCTCCTCTCCTCTGAAGATCTGTTGGTAGATTGGATGGACTGACTGTCCCCACTGACGACAACCTTTTTCCCCTCCTCTCCTCTGAAGATCTGTTGGTAGATGGGATGGACTGACTGTCCCCACTGACTACAACCTTTTTCCCCCTCCTCTCCTCTGAAGATCTGTTGGTAGATGGGATGGACTGACTGTCCCCACTGACGACAACCTTTTCCCCCTCCTCTCCTCTGAAGATCTGTTGGTAGATGGGATGGACTGACTGTCCCCACTGACGACAACCTTTTTCCCCTCCTCTCCTCTGAAGATCTGTTGGTAGATGGGATGGACTGACTGTCCCCACTGACGACAACCTTTTCCCCCTCCTCTCCTCTGAAGATCTGTTGGTAGATGGGATGGACTGACTGTCCCCACTGACGACAACCTTTTCCCCCTCCTCTCCTCTGAAGATCTGTTGGTAGATGGGATGGACTGACTGTCCCCACTGACGACAACCTTTTTCCCCCTCCTCTCCTCTGAAGATCTGTTGGTAGATGGGATGGACTGACTGTCCCCACTTCCCCCTCCAGACGGTATTTAATTTGTTTTATTGCGATTTACACCACGTTGGTTGACAGTTGGTTTATAGTGTTTAGTTGTAGGTGAAGATGTACTGACATTTACTGATCATGTTTATAACAATCTGATTGTATGAATGAGACCGGTTTTACACATGTATTTATTGCGTGACTGAAGGTCAGTTGGTTTCCCTCAATCATTTACCGGGACAATATTTTTTACGCCCGAGGTACGGGACATTAAGAGGTATGCCCGAGGTACGGGACATTAACCTCTTGCTCCTACCTGGCACGCAGGCATCCCATCTAGAGCTCTGGAAATGCAAATGCAAATGCGCTACGCTAAATGCTAATAGTATTAGTTAAAACTCAAACGTTCATTACATTTACATTACATTTAAGTCATTTAGCAGACGCTCTTATCCAGAGCGACTTACAAATTGGTGCATTCACCTTATGACATCCAGTGGAACAGCCACTTTACAATAGTGCATCTAAATATTTTAGGGGGGGGGTGAGAAGGATTACTTATCCTATCCTAGGTATTCCTTAAAGAGGTGGGGTTTCAGGTGTCTCCGGAAGGTGGTGATTGACTCCGCTGTCCTGGCGTCGTGAGGGAGTTTGTTCCACCATTGGGGGGCCAGAGCAGCAAACAGTTTTGACTGGGCTGAGCGGGAACTGTACTTCCTCAGTGGTAGGGAGGCGAGCAGGCCAGAGGTGGATGAACGCAGTGCCCTTGTTTGGGTGTAGGGCCTGATCAGAGCCTGGAGGTACTGGGGTGCCGTTCCCCTCACAGCTCCGTAGGCAAGCACCGGCAGGGTATTGAATTAAAGCTACACTCGTTGTGAATCCAGGCAACAAGTCAGATTTTTAAAATGCTTTTCGGCGAAAGCATGAGAAGCTATTATCTGATAGCATGTAACACCCCAAAAGACCCGCAGGGGACGTAAACAAAATAATTAGCATAGTCGGCGCTACACAAACCGCACAAATAAAATATAAAACATTAATTACCTTTGACCATCTTTGTTGGCACTCCTAGATGTCCCATAATCACTATTGGGTCTTTTTTCGATTAAATCGGTCCATATATAGCCTAGATATCGATCTATGAAGACTGTGTGATAAACGAAAAAAAAAATAGCGTCTTATAACGTAACGTTTTTTTTTTATTAAAAAAGTCGACGATAAACTTTCACAAAACACTTCGAAATACTTTTGTAATGCAACTTTAGGTATTAGTAAACGTTAATAAGCGATCAAATTGATCACGAGGCGATGTATATTCTATAGGGTACGTCTGGAAATAATGTCCGTGTATTTCTCAACCAAAATATCCGGTCGGAGACCTGAAGAAAAAGCCTGTCTCTTGTTCGTTTGACCAAGAAACAAAGAATTGGCAAATGACAAGACTGTTGACATCGTGTGGAAGCTGTAGGTACTGCAACCTCAGCCCTATTAAATGTCGTTCGCCCATAACAATGGGTTGAAGTGGCGGATGGATATAAATTTTCCACTTTCAGTGATCAGATTTTCCTGCACTTTTCGATGAAACGCACGTTCTCTTATAGTCACAGCCGTGATTTAACCAGTTTTATAAACGTCTGAGTGTTTTCTATCCACACATACTAATCATATGCATATACTATATTCCTGGCCTGAGTAACAGGGTGCTGAAATGTTGCGCGATTTTTAACAGAATGTTCGAAAAAGTAGGGGGTAGGAGTAACAGGTTAAGAGGTATGCCCGAGGTACGGGACATTAAGAGGTATGCCCGAGGTACGGGACATTAAGAGGTATGCCCGAGGTACGGGACATTAAGAGGTATGCCCGAGGTACGGGACATTAAGAGGTATGCCCGAGGTACGGGATCATTTACAAGTGAAAGATATTATTTTGAGATTGTGATGTTATTGTGCATTATCATTTATGTTGGTAATACAACCAATAGATAAACAGTTGTTTTGAAGTTATTTCTAATGGTTTGAAGGGTTTATGGAAAGATGATTTTCCTTTCTGACTCCTACAAAAGGTAGTCAGTCAGCTGATGACCCTGTACTGACGGCCCTGTACTAAAAAAGGTAGTCAGCCCTGTACTACAGAAGGTAGTCAGCTGATGACCCTGTACTGACGGCCCTGGACTACAGAAGGTAGTCAGCTGATGACCCTGTACTACAGAAGGTAGTCAGCTGATGACCCTGTACTGCAGAAGGTAGTCAGCTGATGACCCTGTACTACAGAAGGTAGTCAGCTGATGACCCTGTACTACAGAAGGTAGTCAGCTGATGACCCTGGACTACAGAAGGTAGTCAGCTGATGACCCTGGACTACAGAAGGTAGTCAGCTGATGACCCTGTACTGCAGAAGAGAGTCAACACATTGCAGCTCAGTTTATACTGCCACCTGCTGGCATGAAATAGTGATGAATAAACAATTACTTCTTAACGTTAAGATCACCGTATTCTTCAAGGTCCCAACCCATGGAACACACGTGTGTGTGTGTGTGTGTGTGTGTGTGTGTGTGTGTGTGTGTGTGTGTGTGTGTGTGTGTGTGTGTGTGTGTGTGTGTGTGTGTGTGTGTGTGTGTGTGCGTGCGTGCGTGCGTGCGTGCGTGCGTGCGTGCGTGCGTGCGTGCGTGCGTGCGTGCGTGCGTGCGTGCGTGCGTGCGTGCGTGCGTGCGTGCGTGCGCGCGCGCGTGCGCGTGCGTGGACATCTAGGATTTGATACCAGTAACCCTCCAGTTGCCAGCTCATTTCCCACCAGATCTTCCCCATCAGACCCGGGATTCAAACTGGCAACGGGTTACCGGCTCGCTCCTAACTGCTAGGCGACCAATACCAATGCTTAGAGAGTTTTCTAGAATAAATCAAGAATAGCACACAATCAAACGGATTGCATAGATGACGGCCAAGTCGACCATCCCGTTTGTTAGCAGGTATTCAGGTATTCAGGTATTCAGGTATTCAGGTATTCAGGTATTCATTCACTCACGTCAGATAGGTCCCTCTGAGGTTGACGCCCAACATGAGGTCCACTTTCTTCATGGGCGTCTCCAGGGTCCCCGTCAGATTAATGGCACTGGCATTGTTCACCAGGATATCAATACCTGGATACAGACTTATGTTCAAACAAGGGACACTTCACTTTTACAAATGAAAAAGTCTTGTCAGATGTTTTCAGATCTCAAAAGTAGACTAATTTCAAGACGAAATGACGTTCAAATGACATTGTTTGTGTAGATCCGGCTATACGCCTAAATCCACAAACAAACAAACAAACGGAAAAGATAAGCCCAGTTTAATCTCGTGGACAGATCAACGTAAACATAACTGATAGAATCTGTCAGGAAAGAACAGAATACGTTAGCTAACAAGATTCGACCCGTAATTTGCAAAGGGAGAAGGTGGAGCTCCTGGTTCTAGTTCTCCTGGTTTCCCTTCTTACCCGAATGGACCCAGAACTTAACGGAGCAGCCCACCAATTACGCAATATTTTATTTATTTATCTAGTTAAGCCAGATAAGAACAAATTCTTATTTACAATGACAGGCCTACACCGGCCAAACCGTAACCCGGACGATGCTGGGCCAATTGTGCACCGACCTATGGGACTCCCGATCACGGCCGGATGTGATACAGCCCAGGATCGAACCAGGCTCTGTAGTGACGCTTCTAGCACTGTGATGCAGTGCCTTCCTTTACTTTAGTTCTGCGTTAACCAATATTTAAAACGCGGTCTAATTGACTAATGCTCTTGGTTATTCTGTGCTTTTTTCCCCTTCATTTGGGGTGTAATGTCTCGTTGTTACTCACCTCCAAACTTCCGCACGGCCTGATCCACTGCCTCGCCGATCTGCTTCTCATCTCTGACGTCTACGATACAAGGCAAAGCTTTGCCTCCCAACGCCTCGACTAGGCAACACGCACAGGGATAAGCAACACATACCAATGCACTTATTATCACAGAATTCACAAAGTCAAGAAGCTCAAGAATTCCTGGTAAACTGGGAGGGACTAAATGGTGAAAATAGACGGAAAGTTACATGTCAGAAGTGTGAAAATGTGGTCGAAGCCTAAAGCCAGATAAAAGCTAAAGGTAAAAGTCAAGCTGTACTCACTTTCTTCTGCAGCGGTGTAGATGGTTCCGGGTAGTTTGGGGTGGGCTTGTGCTGTTTTAGCAGCTATGACAACATTGGCACCATCCTTAGCAGCTTTGAGTGCGATGGCTTTGCCAATACCACGACTTGCCCCTGTAATGAACAGGGTTTTCCCGCTAGCTTCCTGTAGTTCACAAACAACAAAGGAACAGGTTGTTCGTCAGGATGGGTTCAGGAGGACTGCTGCCACTACATTGTGCATTAGGTCAGGATGGGTTCAGGAGGACTGCTGCCACTACATTGTGCATTAGGTCAGGATGGGTTCAGGAGGACTGCTGCTGCCACTACATTGTGCATTAGGTCAGGATGGGTTCAGGAGGACTGCTGCCACTACATTGTTCATTAGGTCAGGATGGGTTCAGGAGGACTGCTGCCACTACATTGTGCATTAGGTCAGGATGGGTTCAGGAGGACTGCTGCCACTACATTGTGCATTAGGCCAGGATGGGTTCAGGAGGACTGCTGCCACTACATTGTTCATTAGGTCAGGATGGGTTCAGGAGGACTGCTGCCACTACATTGTGCATTAGGTCAGGATGGGTTCAGGACTGCTGCCACTACATTGTGCATTAGGTCAGGATGGGTTCAGGAGGACTGCTGCCACTACATTGTGCATTAGGTCAGGATGGGTTCAGGAGGACTGCTGCTGCCACTACATTGTGCATTAGGTCAGGATGGGTTCAGGAGGACTGCTGCTGCCACTACATTGTGCATTAGGTCAGGATGGGTTCAGGAGGACTGCTGCTGCCACTACATTGTGCATTAGGTCAGGATGGGTTCAGGAGGACTGCTGCTGCCACTACATTGTGCATTAGGTCAGGATGGGTTCAGGAGGACTGCTGCCACTACATTGTGCATTAGGTCAGGATGGGTTCAGGAGGACTGCTGCCACTACATTGTGCATTAGGTCAGGATGGGTTCAGGAGGACTGCTGCCACTACATTGTGCATTAGGTCAGGATGGGTTCAGGAGGACTGCTGCTGCCACTACATTGTGCATTAGGTCAGGATGGGTTCAGGAGGACTGCTGCCACTACATTGTGCATTAGGTCAGGATGGGTTCAGGAGGACTGCTGCCACTACATTGTGCATTAGGTCAGGATGGGTTCAGGAGGACTGCTGCCACTACATTGTGCATTAGGTCAGGATGGGTTCAGGAGGACTGCTGCCACTACATTG
The DNA here is from genome assembly GCF_023373465.1 of Oncorhynchus keta. Lineage (NCBI taxonomy): Eukaryota > Metazoa > Chordata > Actinopteri > Salmoniformes > Salmonidae > Oncorhynchus > Oncorhynchus keta. Next base: position 38,683 of record NW_026284120.1, read on the forward strand.
TGCATTAGGTCAGGATGGGTTCAGGAGGACTGCTGCCGCCACTACATTGTGCATTAGGTCAGGATGGGTTCAGGAGGACTGCTGCCGCCACTACATTGTTCATTAGGTCAGGATGGGTTCAGGAGGACTGCTGCCGCCACTACATTGTGCATTAGGTCAGGATGGGTTCAGGAGGACTGCTGCCACTACATTGTGCATTAGGTCAGGATGGGTTCAGGAGGACTGCTGCCACTACATTGTGCATTAGGTCAGGATGGGTTCAGGAGGACTGCTGCCACTACATTGTGCATTAGGTCAGGATGGGTTCAGGAGGACTGCTGCCACTACATTGTGCATTAGGTCAGGATGGGCTCAGGAGGACTGCTGCCACTACATTGTGCATTAGGTCAGGATGGGTTCAGGAGGACTGCTGCTGCCACTACATTGTGCATTAGGCCAGGATGGGTTCAGGAGGACTGCTGCCACTACATTGTGCATTAGGCCAGGATGTAAGAAATTAGAGCAAAAATCCATACAGAACACCTTCGGGAGGTGGCATCATCCAATCAAGAGATAATTCCATCTTTGTCTCCTCAAGGAGTGAAAGTGTAACCGACGGGTATGGGCGAGGGACGGACTTAAATTATACGATGTGGAATTCTATCAAGAGTCTACCAGGGTTGGGTTCAGTTCCATGTACCTGAATTTAACACAATGAATTCATTCAATTCAAGTTGGCTGAGGGCCAGTCTGTTTGCCAAACATGAAGAAAAAAATATATATATACATAAAAAGGGTCTTGACAATGACAGAAAAGGAGTTGGCACGACAACACAAAGAGATTGGCTAATACTCAAGGACAGAATCACTTTGGCATAATATGACAAGAGGCCATTCATTAAAATGAGGTGCGGTTATCAAAGACAGGCTAAAACTGCTTATCCAATAGAAATCCTCTTATCACAGTTGTAAGCGGTGTCATGGCGACTTTTGGCTCGCTGAACTCAGGCGTAGAAACACCTAAAAGGTCCGTCTCGCAACAGAACGGCTGGCCGTCAAAAATCAAAAGACACTCACTCATTCGATAAGTGTTTTTTTTTTTACATATTAAAAATGTCAGTTTGTCATTTTCACGAGTTTGGGGGGGTAATAACATGTTCAACTACTTAAGACATTGCCACGAAACCAGGTTGTGCCTTTAGATTGAGAGAAAATGAACGACTAAGGATGAATTTTTCTATTATTTCACCGACTTCTCAAATCCCTGACCAGGCGTACCTGGAAGTCTCGCGATGTTGTGACCGTGGTGTGAGATAGAGGTCACTCATTGGTTGGCTCTTACACTCCGGTGACCTTTAGCCTGAATCTCCATTCCCCAATCAGGTCTTTGTGACATTTTTATATTATTTACCCAGGCATTCACCTACATGATACAATGCCTGCTAAGTTTACAACCAGTCAAAAAACAAACAAATCTAAGTCTAGCTGTTTGAAATATATAGTTACATAACTAGTAGGTAGGTACACATTGTAACGGTGATATGTACAGGATAAGAGGATGCGTGTGAAAGACAAAACAGCAAAGTTCACTGACAACTCACTCACCTTTCTTTATCGTAGCCAGATTACTTGCTTTAAATATATATATATATATATATTTCACCTTTATTTAACCAGGTAGTCGAGTTGAGAACAAGTTATCATTTACAACTGCTTACAACCCTGGCTAGCTAACATTTCAACACAGTTTATGTTACAATTTCTGGACAAAATGTATTTCGTAATGCTCGTCGAAAAATGTTACTCTTACAGCTTAGCTAATTGGTTACATGCAAGTAATCAACCACTTACGAAAAGCTTGAAGGAGAAAACTAGACAACTATATAGTATGTTATGTAGCCAAGAGGCTAACGTTAGCAGGCTAGCTAGCTGATGTTACTTACCCTGTGTTTTGCAACATTTTGAAACGTCTGATTTCTCTTGCAGATATGTTTTTAAACGCAGAGAATGTGAACGGACGATTCAAGTCAGTTCAGAAACAAAGTCCAGTTTCCAACTTTGCTATAAAAATAAAAACTATCCGGATACAATGTGACCAACGGATGACAGCAGCCGAAGTGGCCTTTACCCCAGTTAAGAGATGTTCTTCTTCTTTGGTATAATCTTGGCGTTCGCCCATTGTGTTTCTGCATGCCGCCACCTACTGTGCGATAGTGTATATGTTCAATCACGGTACAAAATACAAAAATAAAAAAGAGAGAAATTCTAATAATTGCACCAACAACCAACCCTAACACCTACAGTGCCTTCGGAAAATACTCAGATCCCTTGACTTTTCCAACATTTAGTTACGTTATAGCCTTATTCTAAAATGTATTAGATACATTTAAAAAATGAGCAATCTACACACAATATTCCCATAATTATAAAGGGAAAACAGGTTTTTAGACATTTTTACCAAAACATTTCGGCAGCATTGAAGGTCCTCAAGAACACAGTGGCCTCCATCATTCTTAAATGCAAGAAGTTGGAACCACCAAGAATTCGTAGAGCTGGCCACCAGGCCAAACTGAGCAATCGGGGGAGAAGGGCCTTGGTCAGGGAGTCAGCGACCAAGAACCCGATGGTCACTCTGATAGAGCTCCAGAGTTCCACTGTGAAGATGGGAGAACCTTCCAGAAAGATAACCATCTCTGCAGCACTCCACCAATTAGGCCTTTATGGTAGCGTGGCCAGAAGGAAGCCACTCCTCAGGAAAAGGCTCATGACAGCCCGCTTGGTGTTAGCCAAGGGGCACCTAAAGACTCTCAGACCATGAGAAACAAGATTCTCTGGTCTGATGAAACGAAGATTGAACTCTTTGGCCTGAATGCCAAGCGTCACGTCTGGAGGAAACCTGGCACCATCCCTACGGTGAGGCATGGTGGTGGCAGCATCATGCTGTGGGGATGTTTTTCAGCGGCAGGGAATAGGAGACTAGTCAGGATCGAGGAAGAGATGAACGGAGCAAAGTACAGAGAGATCCTTGATGAAAACCTGCTCCAGAGTGCTCAGGACCTCAGACTGGGGCGAAGGTTCACCTTGCAACAGGACAACGCAGGAGTGGCTTCGGGACAAGTTTCTGAATGTCCATGAGTGGCCCAGCCAGAGCCCGGACTTGAACCCGATCGAACATCTCTGGAGAGACATGGAAATAGCTCCCATACAACCTGACAGAGTTTGAGAGGATCTGCAGAGAAGAATGGGAGAAACTCCCCAAATACAGGTGTGCCAAGCTTGTAGCGTCATACCCAAGAAGTCTCGAGGCTGTAATCGCTGCCAAAGGTGCTTCAACAAAGTACTGAGTAAAGGGTCTGAATACTTATTTAAATGTCATATTTCAGTTCATTTAAAATAAATAAATGAACAAACATGTCTAAAACCCTGTTTTTGCTTTGTCATTATTGGGTATTGTGATGTCATTATTGGGTATTGTGATGTCATTATTGGGTATTGTGATGTCATTATTGGGTATTGTGATGTCATTATTGGGTATTGTGATGTCATTATTGGGTATTGTGTGTAGATTGATGAGGGGGGAACAATTTAATCCATTTTTAAACAGGGCTGTGATTTCACAAAATGTGGAGAAAGTTAAGGGGTCTAAATACTTTAAGGTCAATTTTCCTTATGGGCCAGTTAGCACGTTTTTGGTATTCTGCTGTAAGATTTAGCATAGGTAACGTTAGTTGGCTAGCTAGCTAGCTAGCTATCGCTATGCTAAATCATCCAGCACAATTTTGGTATCCAAAAAGCAAAACAAATTGAATGGAAAATCTACACGACGTGACCAAAAGTATGTGGCCCCTGCTCGTCGAAGATCGCATTCCAAAATCATGGGCATTAATATGGAGTTGGTCCCCCTTTGCTGCTATAACAGCCTCCACTCTTCTGGGAAGGTTTTCCACTAGATGTTGGAACATTGCTGCTATAACAGCCTCCACTCTTCTGGGAAGGCTTTCCACTAGATGTTGGAACATTGCTGTGGGCACTTGCATCCATTCAGCAACAAGAGCATTAATGAGGTAGGAGCACTGATGTTGGGCGATTAGGCCTGGCTCGCAGACGGCGTTCCAATTCAACCCAAAGGTGTTCGATGGGGTTAAGTTCAGGGCTCTGTGTAAGCCAGTCAAGTTCTTCCACACCGATCTCAACAAACCACTTCTGTAGGGACCTCGTTTTGTGCATCCTTCCCCAAACTGTTACAACAAAGTTGGAAGCACAGAATCATCTAGAATGTCATTGTATTCTGTAGCGTTAAGATTTCCCTTCACTGGAACTCAGGGTTCTAGCCCGAACCATGAAAACAGCCCCAGACCATTATTCCTGCTCCACCAAACTTTACAGTCAGCACTATTCATTGGGGCAGGTAGCGTTTTCTGGCAGCCGCCAAACCCACATTTGCCTGTCGGACTGCCAGATGGTGAAGTGTGATTCATCACTACAGAGAACTTGTTTCCACTGTTCCAGAGTCCAATGGTGGTGAGCTTTACACCACTCCAGCCGACGCTTGGCATTGGTGATTTTAGGCTTGTGTGCGGCTGCTCGGCCATGGAAACCCATGACATTGCTTCCAGAGGCAGTTTGGAACTCGCTAGGGAGTGTTGCAACCGAGGAAAGATGATTTTTAGGTCCCGTTCTGTGAGCTTGTGTGGCCTACCACTTTGTGGCGGCTGAGATTGTTGCTCCTAGACGTTTCCACTTCACAATAAGAGGCCTTACTTGTTGACCGGGGCAGCTCTAGCAGGTTGGACATTTGACAAACTGACTTGTTGAAAAGGTGGCATCCTATGACGGTGCCACGTTAAAAGTCACTGAGCTCTTCAGTAAGGCCATTCTACTGCCAATGTTTGTCTATGGAGATTGCATGGTGGTGTGCTCGATTTTATACACCTGTCAGCAATGGGTTGTGGCTGATTTGGCAAATCCACTCATTTGAAGGGGTGTCCACATACTTTTGTATATACAGTGTACCTTCTCTCTCCTTTGTGGACATTTTGGGCTCCTCTACAACACTTGGTTTCTTTCACAGTAATCTGGTCTGGGATTTTGCACACAACATTCTTCTCGATCCCGGCTCTTTGTGTCCTGCCACTATCAACCAGTGGGCTTGTTCAGCATTGCAGGCGACTGCAGACTGATCTACAAAGAATCTTACATTATAAATAACTATTCATTATTATTTGTACATCGGTCAGTCATAATTTAACTATGATACATTACGGTTTTGATCCTCTAGAACACGGCTATTATCAACACAAATAGTGGGAACATTCAAGGTTGTCTTTATTTCGAGCGCGTTGCGCAGATGGGCAGATCTTTACGTGATGCTATAATTCGTACCATGCGTAACTTGCAAACCTGGAGTTTCTGGGAGTGGGCGTGTCGATAGAAGTGGGAGGATCAACCGAAGTGGGTGTATGGAAAGTGGATCAGCTAATTCAGCGAATGTGTTGCCACTCAACACCGTTCTGCGTGGCTGCTGTGTTATCAAACTTTCTGAGGAATTTCCTTTAGGCTAACATTTTGCCATTCACATTGAGCTGTGTCTTTGGTGGTGTAAGTTCTTCATAGATGTATACTAGCTTTTTATTTCTGTCTAACATTAACGTGGCTATAATTAACGTGGCACACATTGGACATATATTTTTCCATTTTTCTTTTGTGTTATTGACTGTATGTTTGTTTATGTGTAACTCTGTTGTTGTTTGTGTCGCACTGCTTTGCTTTATCTTGAACAGGTCGCAGTTGAAAATGAGAACTTGTTCTCAACTGGCCTCCCTGGTTAAATCATTAAATAAAGGTGAAATAAAAATGAAATATATAAAAAAATTATCTACCAAGCTAAAGTTAGTTAACCTGTCCAGTTAAAGTAGCTATATCATCACTGAGAGTCCGGTTCTCTGTGAGCAATTGTTAACTAACGTTATTGACGCATCTAACTAACTAGCTAACTATCTTATTAAACTATTTGTAATTTATGTTTGTGTTTTACAGCATATCACAGTTTTTAAAGCTGCTGATGGCCGAGTGGTTTTATCCCAGTGCCATTGCATTGCTCTTTCTGCCAGTGTAACAGTACAACTTTTACGTCCGTCCCCTCGCCCATACCCGAGCGCGAACCATCAACACAAATAGTGGGAACCTTCTGCACACAACGACAACAGTCACCCTCGAAGCATCGTTACCCATCGCTCCACAAAAGCCGCGGCCCTTGCAGAGCAAGGGGAACTAGTACTTCAAGAGCAAGTGACGTAACCAATTGAAACGCTATTTAGCGCGCACCGCTAACTAAGCTAGCCGTTTCACATCCATTACACGAGGCCCGAAAATATGCCCGTTTGCGGGCACACATTAAGTCTCACATAGTTGAGTCTGTGCCGCAGAATTGCGTCAACATATTTTAAAAATCACATATGAAAATGATGATTTCACAGTAAGTGTATTTATTAAGTATCTCCAGTAGTTCCTGCCAAGGCAACAGCTACACTTCACAGGGGTTTATAATGGGTTTGAAATATGTGATGTCTGCGTGCTGTTTTTTCACTGACAGATTTGCCTCGCGTTCCCGAAGATATTGATCCTCTCTCTGTGGCTAAATTATAGGCCTTTTCGTGGTGTAGTAGGCTATTCTGAATTATTTAATTCATTTATGAACAGTCACCATTAATTCTAGAACTGTGGAAAATGTATTTCAATTTATCAGAGGTGCTGCAGTTAGTTCAGAACCCTTCATGTTGGTATGATTCTATAAGCAAATAAATGATGAAGGGCAACGCTGGAGAGATTAGAGTTGCAGGTTCATGTCTATCAGAGCAGAGAGAGGGAGATAGATAATAGGAAGTGAATCTCATTCTAGTTATATGAGCGATAAAGGCGCGCTTCTCACACGGCCACAGCCATACGTTGATCTCAAACATAGGTGTTACACTGTTGCGCAAACCATAATAACGGAACAAACCAACTCAACTCTTAGAATATTAGGCCCGGGCTACTTTTTCACATTACGTTTATTTGTGGGGTGCAGGAGAATTAATGGAGAGGCAACTCAAATTAACTTTGATCGCTTTTATTAACGTACCGGATGCGGCCAAATAGGTTCTGGAATAAAACAGTCCAAAACGGAGAGGTGCCGGATCCTATTTCTGATCGGATCCGGTTCAAATTAAGCACCGGGACGACATTCACTGCTATAAACCTGTCTCCAATATAACCACATAATTTACACAGACTCGCCGCAGATCTTCGTGTGAATAGGCGTTCCATGGTCTGTTTTGTCAACGAGCTCAATGTATTCCAATGGCCTGTGGTAACAAGATGATCCCAATAATTTAGGTAGCCTAGTGGATGGAACATTTTATTGAGACGATACTAGGCGCACATGATGTTGCGCGCCAGCAGATAATCGGGTATTTGTGGCATCATCGGGCACACATGAGATACAATAATAAGCGACTCATTTTCAAACCTTGAGCAATAAGACATTTAATTGATTACAAATTACATAACCCTCCCCGGGATCAATGAAAAAAAAAAAAAAGTACTAACCCTCCTCCTGACTGACATTTTAAAAGCATGACCCTCCCCCATTTTCCTCCCGTAACTATTGTGTACATTTCAACCCCCCACCCCTTAATTTGGCCATAACTGTGTATTAATGTGTTACACCTTGTATTTATATTTGAGTCGTAGGTCATTTAGTGATCAGAACGGGCTTATCCAGAATGACTTACAGGAGGAGCAATTCGCGTTAAGTGCTTTACTTAAGGACACGTCGACAGATTTGTCACCTTGTCGGCTCTGGGATTCGAAACAATAGATCCAGTTTTAAATAGGAATGAATCAGAAATGCTTATAGGCTAACAGCCGCTAGAAACAATGAAGCATTCAACACGGTGTCCCTCTGCTGGGGGTTTGTATGCTAATGTTTATAGAACAACTCATGGAAGAGATATCCTGTAGGGCAGGCTACAGCCTGAATAAATCATATATTTTCAGAGCTATACAAGTAATGCTATTCCTCAGATTACTGGTCGATGAATGTCACATGGTCTTGTAGTGACCATGTGACATGGGTCACACACACACACGGGATGAGCGAGCGAGGCAGCAAAACATTTGAAAGTCTCGCTCTCATTGGATGTGTTTACAAAACTCCAGTACGTCCAGTCAGACTGGAGCAACACGTTTCTACATGCCTCAGTGCTCACTGGTGCTGCATGGCTGGAACCGTGATCAAACAACTGTTGACATGCAGGAAAACACAGATGGGATTTTTGCACAAGGAATGCAGTCATCTGATGTAAAACTCTACAGGCTATAATCCAGGGACCTACTGTCGTAGTAAATGGTTGACACATACTCCAATTAATGTTTATCGTTGACTGTCTGTTTGTGTTTGTGTGTGTGTGTGTGTGTGTGTGTGTGTGTGTGTGTGTGTGTGTGTGTGTGTGTGTGTGTGTGTGTGTGTGTGTGAACCACACAGACGATAGCAAGATCACTGTTAGTAACAACCTGTGATAGAAGAAACAGGCCAGGATATGTTTATTATTCCTTTATTATCTTATATAATGTATATTACAGGCTTATTACAGGCTTATATAATGTATATTACAGACTTATTACAGGCTTATATAATGTATACTACAGGCTCATTACAGGCTTATTACAGGCTTATATAATGTATACTACAGGCTCATTACAGGCTTATTACAGGCTTATATAATGTATACTACAGGCTCATTACAGGCTTATTACAGGCTTATATAATGTATACTACAGACTCATTACAGGCTTATATAATATATACTACAGGCTCATTACAGGCTCATTACAGGCTTATTATAGGCTTATTACAAGCTTATTACAGGCTTATTACAGGCTTATATAATGTATATTACAGACTCATTACAGGCTTATATAATGTATACTACAGACTCATTACAGGCTTATTACAGGCTTATTTAAGCTTATATAATGTATATTACAGACTCATTACAGGCTTATATAATGTATACTACAGACTCATTACAGGCTTATATAATGTATACTACAGACTCATTACAGGCTTATATAATGTATACTACAGGCTCATTACAGGCTTATATAATTTGTAAGTCGCTCTGGATAAGAGCGTCTGCTAAATGACTTAAATGTAAATGTAAATGTATATTACAGACTTATTACAGGCTTATATAATGTATACTACAGACTCATTACAGGCTTATTACAGGCTTATATAATGTATACTACAGGCTCATTACAGGCTTATTACAGGCTTATATAATGTATACTACAGATTCATTACAGGCTTATATAATATATACTACAGGCTCATTACAGGCTTATTATAGGCTTATTACAGGCTTATTACAGGCTTATATAATGTATATTACAGACACATTACAGGCTTATATAATGTATACTACAGACTCATTACAGGCTTATTACAGGCTTATTTTAGGCTTATATAATGTATATTACAGACTCATTACAGGCTTATATAATGTATACTACAGACTCATTACAGGCTTATATAATGTATACTACAGACTCATTACAGGCTTATATAATTTGTAAGTCGCTCTGGATAAGAGTGTCTGCTAAATGACTTAAATGTAAATGTAAATGTATATTACAGACTTATTACAGGCTTATATAATGTATACTACAGACTTATTACAGGCTTATATAATGTATATTACAGACTTATTACAGGCTTATATAATGTATACTACAGACTCATAACAGGCTTATATAATGTATATTACAGACTCATTCCAGGCTTATATAATGTATATTACAGACTCATTACAGGCTTATATAATGTATACTACAGACTCATTACAGGCTTATATAATGTATACTACAGACTCATTACAGGCTTATTACAGACTCATTACAGGCTTATATAATGTATATTACGGACTCATTACAGGCTTATATAATGTATACTACAGACTCATTACAGGCTTATATAATGTATACTACAGACTCATTACAGGCTTATATAATGTATACTACAGACTCATTACAGGCTTATATAATGTATACTACAGACTCATTACAGGCTTATATAATGTATACTACAGACTCATTACAGGCTTATATAATGTATACTACAGACTCATTACAGGCTTATATAATGTATACTACAGACTCATTACAGGCTTAATACATGTATACTACAGACTCACTACAGGCTTATATAATGTATACTACAGACTCATTACAGGCTTATTACAGGCTTATTACAGGCTTATATAATGTATATTACAGACTCATTACAGGCTTATATAATGTATACTACAGACTCATTACAGGCTTATATAATGTATACTACAGACTCATTACAGGCTTATATAATGTATACTACAGACTCATTACAGGCTTATTACAGGCTTATTACAGGCTTATATAATGTATATTACGGACTCATTACAGGCTTATATAATGTATACTACAGACTCATTACAGGCTTATATAATGTATATTACAGACTCATTACAGGCTTATATAATGTATACTACAGACTCATTACAGGCTTATATAATGTATACTACAGACTCATTACAGGCTTATATAATGTATACTACAGACTCATTACAGGCTTATATAATGTATATTACAGACTCATTACAGGCTTATATAATGTATACTACAGACTCATTACAGGCTTATATAATGTATACTACAGACTCATTACAGGCTTATATAATGTATACTACAGACTCATTACAGGCTTATATAATGTATACTACAGACTCATTACAGGCTTATATAATGTATATTACAGACTCATTACAGGCTTATATAATGTATACTACAGACTCATTACAGGCTTATATAATGTATATTACAGACTCATTACAGGCTTAATACATGTATACTACAGACTCATTACAGGCTTATATAATGTATACTACAGACTCATTACAGGCTTATATAATGTATACTACAGACTCATTACAGGCTTATATAATGTATATTACAGACTTATTACAGGCTTATATAATGTATATTACAGACTCATTACAGGCTTATATAATGTATACTACAGACTCATTACAGGCTTATATAATGTATACTACAGACTCATTACAGGCTTATTACAGGCTTATTACAGGCTTATATAATGTATATTACGGACTCATTACAGGCTTATATAATGTATACTACAGACTGATTACAGGCTTAATACATGTATACTACAGACATTACAGGCTTATAAAATGTATACTACAGACTCATTACAGGCTTATATAATGTATACTACAGACTCATTACAGGCTTATATAATGTATACTACAGACTCATTACAGGCTTATATAATGTATACTACAGACTCATTACAGGCTTAATACATGTATACTACAGACTCACTACAGGCTTATATAATGTATACTACAGACTCATTACAGGCTTAATACATGTATATATTTTTACTTGATTTTATCTTCATTTAACTAGGCATGTCAGTTAAGAAGAAATTCTTATTTACAATGGCAGCCTAGGGACAGTGGGTTAACTGCCTTGCTCAGAACTGCAGATTTTTACCTTGTCAGTTCAGGGATTCGATCGAGCAACCTTTCGGCTACTGGCCCAACGCTCTAACCACTAGGCTACCTTCCACCCGAAATAAGAACACGTGGTACGGCTTTGTTGTGTGTCTCTCGGGGTAAATTAGTGTGGACTGTGGGAGATTGATTAAAATGGAGAGTCTTGGATCAGTGTGATCCATTAACTTGATTGATTAATACCTGCCGTTGAACAAGATTATCCCTGTTTAACTAACTCCTAGTCTGCAGCAGACAAGTGGCTCGACTCCAATCTTTCCCTACATGATAACCCCTCCCGCTATCTCTCTGACATGGCGGGGAAAGCTATATTCTAGCCGTATTTCTGTCCAAGCTGCGTGCGGGGAGATGGCGCGCTAGGGCGCAGATTGGTTTAGGCCTGCTTGGATGAGTGTTCGTTGTTGAAAGTGACAAAGGTGTGTCTCTTTTGGAGCTGCCTGAGAGGGGAGGCCATTTTGTACAGCGAGGCAGGCAGGCGTCTGTACATGTCTGTATGTCTGTGCTCACGTCAGGAACAGGAAGCGTGCCATTGTGCGTATGAGAGAGAACATTTTCTGTGTTGTGGGGGCGAGGGTTATACCAGAGGCGCTAGTAACAACACCCAAACCTATTTCTTCACTTTGCCGAGCGTTCACTGTCCTTTCTACACTGTTTCCTCTGTGCAATGGATGGGTATGTTGTTGTTTTTCTTTACAATATTTGCTGAATACACACACGCATGTAACATTGTTTTGCATAACACCTCGCACCATTTCATGTAGTTTATAGTGTGGAATTATAGGCACGGAAAGAACATTTCGAGAACTGAACGCGGTAGGATAGGGGGCGCAAACAAGCCCCTCTCAGCCAATTAAACCGTACATTTTGGTTCTTTTAAGAGTTTAGACAGATTCAATGGTGTTATTCTATTATATTAAAGACTTCAAGTCGCTGGAAAAAAACTATAGCATGTGGAGGAAATCCCGTTTTCCGTGTTTTTATGCGCATGGTTGTTTGCTTGTTCCATTATTTGAGTTTGATTTTGAGGAAGTGATAGACAACAACACATTTTCCTTTAATTATTGGGTTGTCTAGCTTTTTATATATTTGTTATTCATGCATGATGTTTATAGATACCTCAGCTCGCAGAGGGACAGTAAAATGAACATTAGATTAAGATACGCTGCCATTTTAAGATATGTAAGGGGCGTTTCTGTCTTGTTCGCGGAAAACAACAGCATGCTCTGATATATATAAAGCATCATTTAGAGAACACGTACAACTTGTTTGAAGAGACAACTCCTAAAGTAAAAGTATTATGTGATCTACTCGTAGATATACGTTGTATTATAGATGTTTAAACAACTAAACGGGAGCTATTCTATATCATTGTTTACAACTCGTGTGCGAGGAAAAGGAGCGACGGGTGAGGGGGGGGGGGCTGGTTGATATCAAATCTTCCTCCTAACCATTTCCTTACAACATTTTAATACATGTTTTTAGTTAGGCTTCATACGTCCAATTATGGGTTTAGGCTACGCTATAATTCATTAACAAGTATCTGGATGTAATACATTAGCAATAACATTATCATAGCCTGTAACGAACGCTTGAATCATATTTTCGCCTATAAGCCAACTTGCAATTGCTGACCATAACTGTGCAGTTTTGAAAGACAATTTGTACCAATTCCATGACAACTCCAACTTGTAATTGTCTGCCACGCTGCCTCTGCCATACCATGCCTTCTCTTCCTGAAACAAAAGACGCGGCCAGCTTGACCGCTCTGCTTCTCCCTTTGTGAGCTAATGTAACAAATGCAATGTAACGAAGTGGATCATCGGAGTTAAACCATTTAAACGAGTTGGGGTCCTCGTGTAGGAGGATATGGACATGAACGTTGTATTAAATGTAACCGATGATTCCAATGATTCCAATGATTCCAATGATTCCAATGATTGTGTGTTCTGTGAGCTTCTATACCAGAGATTGTACGGAAGCTGTCGGTGATAAGGCAGGCTATTCTTTATTTATTGTTTCTATTTTTTTATTTATTCCCACCTTAGGCTAGTTGAGAACAAGTTCTCATTTACAACTGGACCTGGCCAAGATAAAGCAAAGCAGTGACACAGACAACAACACAGAGTTACACATGGAGTAAAACAAACATACAGTCAATAATACAGTAGAAAAGTCTATATACAGTGTGTGCTAATGGAGTAAGGAGGTAAGGCAATAAATAGGCCATAGTAGCGAAGTAATTACAATTTAGCAATTAAACACTGGAATGATATATATGCAGATGATGATGTGCAAGTAGAAATACTGGTGTGAAAAATAGCAAAATAGCAAATCAAAACAATATGGGGATGAGGTAGGAAGTTGGTTGGATGGGCTATTTACAGATGGGCTATTTACAGCGATCGGTAAGCTGCTCTGACAGCTGATGCTTAAAGTTGGTGAGGAGATATAAGTTTCCAACTTCAGTCATTTTGCAATTCGTTCTAGTCAGTCATCGGCAGCAGAGAACTGGAAGGAAAGGGGGTGTTGGCTTTGGGGATGACCAGTGAGATATACCTGCTGGAGCGCGTGCTACGGGTGGGTGTTGTTATCGTGACCAGTGAGCTGAGATAAGGAGGGGCTTTAGCTAGCATAGACTTATAGATGACCTGGAGCCAGTGGGTCTGGCGACGAATATGTAGCGAGGGCCAGCCAACGAGAGCATACAGGTCGCAGTGGTGGGTGGTATATGGGGCTTTGGTGACAAAACGGATGGCACTGTGATAGACTACATCCAGTTTGCTGAGTAGAGTGTTGGAGGCTATTCTGTAAATGACATCGCCAAAGTCGAGGATCGGTAGGATGGTCAGTTTTACGAGGGTGTGTTTGGCAGCGTGATGTGAAGGAGGCTTTGTTGCGAAATAGGAAGCCGATTCTAGATTTAACTTTGGATCGGAGATGCTTATTAATATGAGTCTGGAAGGAGAGTTTACAGTCTAGCCAGACACCTAGGTATTTGTAGTTGTCCACATATTCTAGGCATCCGTCTGTGATAAGGCAGGCTATTTTATAGGCTTATACTGAAAAGTGTGAGTAGGCAAGTTGGTTTGCCACGTCATCCCCATTCTTGATGTGAACCAAAACATAACAGTCCCAGTTATTGTAGAATGTGTCATCATAGCACAGTGATAATGTGTATGTAATCTTAATTCTTGAGTTCATAAATAAATGGATCTTGATAACAATAGTCATATTGTGTTTGCTGAACACATTGGTGTTAAACCCAACAATCTTTTGAATATTAAATATTGATCAAATATTGATTCACAGATGAATAATAACTGCTGTTGTTCATTTCTCTTTGGTCCTGTCTTGTTGGTTAAACCAGATAACTTTGGTCTTGTCTTGTTGGTTAAACCTGATAACTTTGATCCTGTCTTGTTGGTTAAACCTGATAACTTTGATCCTGTCTTGTTGGTTAAACCTGATAACTTTGACCCTGTCTTGTTGGTTAAACCTGTTTGGCCCTGTCTTGTTGGTTAAACCTGATAACTTTGACCCTGTCTTGTTGGTTAAACCTGATAACTTTGACCCTGTCTTGTTGGTTAAACCTGATAACTTTGACCCTGTCTTGTTGGTTAAACCTGATAACTTTGATCCTGTCTTGTTGGTTAAACCTGATAACTTTGACCCAGTCTTGTTGGTTAAACCTGATAACTTTGACCCTGTCTTGTTGGTTAAACCTGATAACTTTGACCCTGTCTTGTTGGTTAAACCTGATAACTTTGACCCTGTCTTCTTGGTTAAACCTGATAACTTTGACCCTGTCTTGTTGGTTAAACCTGATAACTTTGACCCTGTCTTGTTGGTTAAACCTGATAACTTTGACCCTGTCTTGTTGGTTAAACCTGATAACTTTGACCCTGTCTTGTTGGTTAAACCTGATAACTTTGACCCAGTCTTGTCGGTTAAACCTGATAACTTTGACCCAGTATTGCCTATTAAACCTGATAACTTTGACCCTGTCTTGCCTATTAAACCTGATAACTTTGACCCTGTCTTGCCTATTAAACCTGATAACTTTGACCCTGTCTTGCCTATTAAACCTGATAACTTTGGCCCTGTCTTGTTGGTTAAACCTGATAACTTTGACCCTGTCTTGTTGGTTAAACCTGATAACTTTGACCCAGTCTTGTTGGTTAAACCTGATAACTTTGAACCAGTATTGCCTATTAAACCTGATAACTTTGACCCTGTCTTGCCTATTAAACCTGATAACTTTGACCCCGTCTTGCCTATTAAACCTGATAACTTTGACCCTGTCTTGCCTATTAAACCTGATAACTTTGGCCCTGTCTTGTTGGTTAAACCTGATAACTTTGACCCTGTCTTGCCTATTAAACCTGATAACTTTGACCCTGTCTTGTTGGTTAAACCTGATAACTTTGACCCTGTCTTGCCTATTAAACCTGATAACTTTGACCCTGTCTTGCCCTTTAAACCTGATAACTTTGACCCTGTCTTGTTGGTTAAACCTGATAACTTTGACCCTGTCTTGTTGGTTAAACCTGATAACTTTGACCCTGTCTTGTTGGTTAAACCTGATAACTTTGACCCTGTCTTGTTGGTTAAACCTGATAACTTTGACCCTGTCTTGTTGGTTAAACCTGATAACTTTGACCCTGTCTTCTTGGTTAAACCTGATAACTTTGACCCTGTCTTGTTGGTTAAACCTGATAACTTTGACCCTGTCTTGTTGGTTAAACCTGATAACTTTGACCCTGTCTTGTTGGTTAAACCTGATAACTTTGACCCTGTCTTGTTGGTTAAACCTGATAACTTTGACCCAGTCTTGTCGGTTAAACCTGATAACTTTGACCCAGTATTGCCTATTAAACCTGATAACTTTGACCCTGTCTTGCCTATTAAACCTGATAACTTTGACCCTGTCTTGCCTATTAAACCTGATAACTTTGACCCTGTCTTGCCTATTAAACCTGATAACTTTGGCCCTGTCTTGTTGGTTAAACCTGATAACTTTGACCCTGTCTTGCCTATTAAACCTGATAACTTTGACCCTGTCTTGTTGGTTAAACCTGATAACTTTGACCCTGTCTTGCCTATTAAACCTGATAACTTTGACCCTGTCTTGCCCTTTAAACCTGATAACTTTGACCCTGTCTTGCCCTTTAAACCTGATAACTTTGACCCTGTCTTGTTGGTTAAACCTGATAACTTTGACCCTGTCTTGTTGGTTAAACCTGATAACTTTGACCCTGTCTTGTTGGTTAAACCTGATAACTTTGACCCTGTCTTGTTGGTTAAACCTGATAACTTTGACCCTGTCTTGCCGGTTAAACCTGATAACTTTGACCCTGTCTTGCGGTTAAACCTGATAACTTTGACCCTGTCTTGCCTATTAAACCTGATAACTTTGGTCCTGTCTTGTTGATTAAACCTGATAACTTTGACCCTGTCTTGTTGATTAAACCTGATAACTTTGACCCTGTCTTGCCTATTAAACCTGATAACTTTGGCCCTGTCTTGCTGGTTAAACCTGATAACTTTGACCCTGTCTTGCCTATTAAACCTGATAACTTTGACCCTGTCTTGTTGGTTAAACCTGTTTGGCCCTGTCTTGTTGGTTAAACCTGATAACTTTGACCCTGTCTTGTTGGTTAAACCTGATAACTTTGACCCTGTCTTGTTGGTTAAACCTGATAACTTTGACCCAGTCTTGTTGGTTAAACCTGATAACTTTGACCCAGTCTTGTTGGTTAAACCTGATAACTTTGACCCTGTCTTGTTGGTTAAACCTGATAACTTTGACCCTGTCTTGTTGGTTAAACCTGATAACTTTGACCCTGTCTTGTTGGTTAAACCTGATAACTTTGACCCTGTCTTGTTGGTTAAACCTGATAACTTTGACCCTGTCTTGTTGGTTAAACCTGATAACTTTGACCCTGTCTTGTTGGTTAAACCTGATAACTTTGACCCTGTCTTGTTGGTTAAACCTGATAACTTTGACCCTGTCTTGTTGGTTAAACCTGATAACTTTGACCCTGTCTTGTTGGTTAAACCTGATAACTTTGACCCTGTCTTGCCTATTAAACCTGATAACTTTGACCCTGTCTTGTCGGTTAAACCTGATAACTTTGACCCTGTCTTGTTGGTTAAACCTGATAACTTTGACCCTGTCTTGTTGGTTAAACCTGATAACTTTGACCCAGTATTGCCTATTAAACCTGATAACTTTGACCCTGTCTTGCCTATTAAACCTGATAACTTTGACCCTGTCTTGCCTATTAAACCTGATAACTTTGACCCTGTCTTGCTTATTAAACCTGATAACTTTGGCCCTGTCTTGTTGGTTAAACCTGATAACTTTGACCCTGTCTTGCCTATTAAACCTGATAACTTTGACCCTGTCTTGTTGATTAAACCTGATAACTTTGGCCCTGTCTTGCCTATTAAACCTGATAACTTTGACCCTGTCTTGCCCTTTAAACCTGATAACTTTGACCCTGTCTTGTTGGTTAAACCTGATAACTTTGACCCTGTCTTGTTGGTTAAACCTGATAACTTTGACCCTGTCTTGCCGGTTAAACCTGATAACTTTGACCCTGTCTTGCCGGTTAAACCTGATAACTTTGACCCTGTCTTGCCTATTAAACCTGATAACTTTGACCCTGTCTTGCGGTTAAACCTGATAACTTTGACCCTGTCTTGCTTATTAAACCTGATAACTTTGGCCCTGTCTTGTTGGTTAAACCTGATAACTTTGACCCTGTCTTGTTGATTAAACCTGATAACTTTGGCCCTGTCTTGCCTATTAAACCTGATAACTTTGACCCTGTCTTGTTGATTAAACCTGATAACCCATACAGGGATGGTTCTGTGTTTTAGTCAGTCTCAGATATAAATGTCTACTCTGTTTTAGTTTTTTTTACACGAGGTATAGTACATCAACTCACATCACATTGTATTGTTCACCTGCACCGAATACAACAGGTTTAGACTTCACAGGAAAATGCTTACTTACGAGCCCATTCCCAACAATGCAGAGTTAAAAAGTAAAAGCATTTGCAAATAAAAAATATATAAAACAGTTACCTGATAAATAGCAATAAAAATGCTATATACAAGGAGTTCCGGTACAGAGTCAATGTGCAAGGGTACGAGGTAGTTGAGGTATTTGAGGTAATGTGTACATGTAGGTATGGGTAGAAGTGACTAGGCGTCAGGATAGATTATAAACAGTAGCAACGTGTCTGGAGAGTGTGAAAGACTCTGTCTGTGTGTGAGTGGCATCACTATCCGTGTGCGTGTGTTGTGTGTGTGTGTGTGAGCATACGTGTGTGTGTGAGCATATGTAGTGTGCCTGTATGTTGCAGTGTTAGTCTAAGTTTGTGTTATTGTGTTGGTAGAGTCCAGTGTGCTAGCCAGCTACATGTTGGTTGACATCCACACAGAGGGTCTAACATAGTTGAGTTATTGTGGATGAGGGACATACTAGTTTAGTTATTGTGTATGAGGGACATAGTAGTTTAGTTATTGTGTATGAGGGACATACTAGTTTAGTTATTGTGTATGAGGAACATACCAGTTTAGTTATTGTGTATGAGGGACATACTAGTTGAGTTATTGTGTATGAGGAACATAGTAGTTTAGTTATTGTGTATGAGGGACATAGTAGTTTAGTTATTGTGTATGAGAGACATACTAGTTTAGTTATTGTGTATGAGGGACATACTAGTTTAGTTATTGTGTATGAGGGACATACTGGTTTAGTTATTGTGTATGAGGGACATATTGTGTTGGTAGAGTCCAGTGTGTGTTATTGTGTTGGTAGAGTCCAGTGTGTTATTGTGTTGGTAGAGTCCAGTGTGTGTTATTGTGTTGATAGAGTACAGTGTGTGTTATTGTGTTGGTAGAGTCCAGTGTGTTATTGTGTTGATAGAGTACAGTGTGTGTTATTGTGTTGGTAGAGTCCAGTGTGTGTTATTGTGTTGGTGGAGTCCAGTGTGTTATTGTGTTGGTAGAGTCCAGTGTGTGTTATTGTGTTGGTAGAGTCCAGTGTGTTATTGTGTTGGTAGAGTCCAGTGTGTGTTGGTAGAGTCCAGTGTGTGTTATTGTGTTGGTAGAGTCCAGTGTGTTATTGTGTTGGTAGAGTCCAGTGTGTGTTGGTAGAGTCCAGTGTGTTATTGTGTCGGTAGAGTCCAGTGTGTTATTGTGTTGGTAGAGTCCAGTGTGTGTTATTGTGTTGATAGAGTCCAGTGTGTGTTGGTAGAGTCCAGTGTGTGTTGGTAGAGTACAGTGTGTGTTGGTAGAGTACAGTGTGTGTTATTGTGTTGGTAGAGTCCAGTGTGTGTTGGTAGAGTCCAGTGTGTGTTGGTAGAGTCCAGTGTGTGTTATTGTGTTGGTAGAGTCCAGTGTGTGTCGGTAGAGTCCAGTGTGTGTTATTGTGTTGGTAGAGTCCAGTGTGTGTTATTGTGTTGGTAGAGTCCAGTGTGTGTCGGTAGAGTCCAGTGTGTGTTATTGTGTTGGTAGAGTCCAGTGTGTGTTATTGTGTTGGTAGAGTCCAGTGTGTGTTATTGTGTTGGTAGAGTCCAGTGTGTGTTGGTAGAGTCCAGAGTGTGTTATTGTGTTGGTAGAGTCCAGTGTGTGTTGGTAGAGTCCAGTGTGTGTTGGTAGAGTCCAGTGTGTGTTGGTAGAGTACAGTGTGTGTTATTGTGTTGGTAGAGTCCAGTGTGTGTTATTGTGTTGGTAGAGTCCAGTGTGTGTTATTGTGTTGGTAGAGTCCAGTGTGTGTCGGTAGAGTCCAGTGTGTGTTATTGTGTTGGTAGAGTCCAGTGTGTGTTATTGTGTTGGTAGAGTCCAGTGTGTGTTATTGTGTTGGTAGAGTCCAGTGTGTGTTGGTAGAGTCCAGAGTGTGTTATTGTGTTGGTAGAGTCCAGTGTGTGTTGGTAGAGTCCAGTGTGTGTTGGTAGAGTCCAGTGTGTGTTGGTAGAGTACAGTGTGTGTTATTGTGTTGGTAGAGTCCAGTGTGTGTTGGTAGAGTCCAGTGTGTGTTGGTAGAGTCCAGTGTGTTATTGTGTTGGTAGAGTCCAGTGTGTGTTATTGTGTTGGTAGAGTCCAGTGTGTGTTATTGTGTTGGTAGAGTCCAGTGTGTGTTGGTAGAGTCCAGTATGTTATTGTGTTGGTAGAGTCCAGTGTGTGTTATTGTGTTGGTAGAGTCCAGTGTGTTATTGTGTTGGTAGAGTCCAGTGTGTGTTGGTAGAGTCCAGTGTGTGTTATTGTGTTGGTAGAGTCCAGTGTGTGTTGGTAGAGTCCAGTGTGTGTTATTGTGTTGGTAGAGTCCAGTGTGTGTTAGTGTGTTGGTAGAGTCCAGTGTGTGTTATTGTGTTGGTAGAGTCAAGTGTGTGTTAGTGTGTCGGTAGAGTCCAGTGTGTTATTGTGTTGGTAGAGTCCAGTGTGTGTTATTGTGTTGGTAGAGTCCAGTGTGTGTTATTGTGTTGGTAGAGTCCAGTGTGTTATTGTGTTGGTAGAGTACAGTGTGTTATTGTGTTGGTAGAGTCCAGTGTGTGTTATTTTGTTGGTAGAGTCCAGTGTGTGTTAGTGTGTTGGTAGAGTCCAGTGTGTGTTATTGTGTTGGTAGAGTCCAGTGTGTGTTGGTGTGTTGGTAGAGTCCAGTGTGTGTTAGTGTGTTGGTAGAGTCCAGTGTGTGTTATTGTGTTGGTAGAGTCCAGTGTGTGTTATTGTGTTGGTAGAGTCCAGTGTGTGTTGGTGTGTTGGTAGAGTCCAGTGTGTGTTAGTGTGTTGGTAGAGTCCAGTGTGTGTTATTGTGTTGGTAGAGTCCAGTGTGTTATTGTGTTGGTAGAGTACAGTGTGTTATTGTGTTGGTAGAGTCCAGTGTGTGTTATTTTGTTGGTAGAGTCCAGTGTGTGTTAGTGTGTTGGTAGAGTCCAGTGTGTGTTATTGTGTTGGTAGAGTCCAGTGTGTGTTGGTGTGTTGGTAGAGTCCAGTGTGTGTTAGTGTGTTGGTAGAGTCCAGTGTGTGTTATTGTGTTGGTAGAGTCCAGTGTGTGTTATTGTGTTGGTAGAGTCCAGTGTGTGTTGGTGTGTTGGTAGAGTCCAGTGTGTGTTGGTGTGTTGGTAGAGTCCAGTGTGTGTTATTGTGTTGGTAGAGTCCAGTGTGTGTTGGTGTGTTGGTAGAGTCCATTGTGTGTTAGTGTGTTGGTAGAGTCCAGTGTGTGTTGGTGTGTTGGTAGAGTCCAGTGTGTGTTGGTGTGTTGGTAGAGTCCAGTGTGTGTTATTGTGTTGGTAGAGTCCAGTGTGTGTTATTGTGTTGGTAGAGTCCAGTGTGTGTTGGTGTGTTGGTAGAGTCCAGTGTGTGTTATTGTGTTGGTAGAGTCCAGTGTGTGTTATTGTGTTGGTAGAGTCCAGTGTGTGTTATTGTGTTGGTAGAGTCCAGTGTGTGTTGGTGTGTTGGTAGAGTCCAGTGTGTGTTATTGTGTTGGTAGAGTCCAGTGTGTGTTAGTGTGTTGGTAGAGTCCAGTGTGTGTTAGTGTGTTGGTAGAGTCCAGTGTGTGTTATTGTGTTGGTAGAGTCCAGTGTGTGTTGGTGTGTTGGTAGAGTCCAGTGTGTGTTATTGTGTTGGTAGAGTCCAGTGTGTGTTATTTTGTTGGTAGAGTCCAGTGTGTGTTAGTGTGTTGGTAGAGTCCAGTGTGTGTTAGTGTGTTGGTAGAGTCCAGTGTGTGTTAGTGTGTTGGTAGAGTCCAGTGTGTGTTAGTGTGTTGGTAGAGTCCAGTGTGTGTTAGTGTGTTGGTAGAGTCCAGTGTGTGTTATTGTGTTGGTAGAGTCCAGTGTGTGTTGGTGTGTTGGTAGAGTCCAGTGTGTGTTAGTGTGTTGGTAGAGTCCAGTGTGTGTTATTGTGTTGGTCACCAGCTCCCGGGGCTCTTATAGAAATAATATGTTTTGCGTGTTTAGTGAGGTGAAGACGTATGATGCGAGCGGACATCTGAAATTTGCACACCTGGACTCGTCTGGCGGTAACCGGTACCGGTTTTAACAAAACGAATGGAAGTATGAAGATCGTTTCGTGCCTACTCCAACCCCCCCTCCCCTCCAACCCCCAAACCCCAACCCCCCAACTCCAACCCCCTCCCCCCTCCAACCCCCTCCACCCCTCCACCCCCCCATACTCCAACCCCCTCCCCCTCCAACCCCTACTCCAACCCCCCACACACATAAAAAAATGTGTAAAAATATATTCATATATTGCCTGAGGTGTTTTTACATCTCCTAGATTTAGAACAGACACTTAAAAATCTTGTTTGTTATGATGATTTATTTTGGTAATTTATGAGTGTGATATGGGCTTTAATAGTAAGGTATGTTTTTAATACCTGAAGGGGTCCTATAATTCTAAATCCAATAGCTAAATTAACCATAGTATAACCTTCATTTCCAGATGTCAGTTTAGCAGCTCCTTTCCCCCAATGTCTTAGACTCCAAAGAATTAACCTATATATTGTATGTCCTTTCTATTGTACACAATAACTAAACTAGTGTGTCCCTCATACACAATAACTAAACTAGTATGTCCCTCATACACAATAACTAAACTAGTATGACCCTCATACACAATAACTAAACTAGTATGTCCCTCATACACAATAACTAAACTAGTGTGTCCCTCATACACAATAACTAAACTAGTGTGTCCCTCATACACAATAACTAAACTAGTATGTCCCTCATACACAATAACTAAACTAGTATGACCCTCATACACAATAACTAAACTAGTATGTCCCTCATACACAATAACTAAACTAGTATGTCCCTCATACACAATAACTAAACTACTATGTTCCTCATACACAATAACTAAACTAGTATGTCCCTCATACACAATAACTAAACTAGTATGTCCCTCATACACAATAACTAAACTAGTATGTCCCTCATACACAATAACTAAACTAGTATGTCCCTCATACACAATAACTAAACTAGTATGTCCCTCATACACAATAACAAAACTAGTATGTCCCTCATACACAATAACTAAACTAGTATGTCCCTCATACACAATAACTAAACTAGTATGTCCCTCATACACAATAACTAAACTAGTATGTCCCTCATACACAATAACTAAACTAGTATGTCCCTCATACACAATAACTAAACTAGTATGCCCCTCATACACAATAACTAAACTAGTATGCCCCTCATACACAATAACTAAACTAGTATGTCCCTCATACACAATAACTAAACTAGTATGTTCCTCATACACAATAACTAAACTAGTATGTCTCTCATACACAATAACTAAACTAGTATGTCCCTCATACACAATAACTAAACTAGTATGTCCCTCATACACAATAACTCAACTAGTATGTCCCTCATACACAATAACTAAACTAGTATGTCCCTCATACACAATAACTAAACTAGTATGTCCCTCATACACAATAACTAAACTAGTATGTCCCTCATACACAATAACTAAACTAGTATGCCCCTCATACACAATAACTCAACTAGTATGTCCCTCACACACAATAACTAAACTACTATGTCCCTCATACACAATAACTCAACTACTATGTCCCTCATACACAATAACTAAACTACTATGTCCCTCATACACAATAACTCAACTACTATGTCCCTCATACACAATAACTCAACTACTATGTCCCTCATACACAATAACTAAACTAGTATGTCCCTCATACACAATAACTCAACTACTATGCCCCTCATACACAATAACTCAACTACTATGCCCCTCATACACAATAACTGAACTGCTATGTCCCTCATCCACAATAACTCAACTATGTCCCTCATACACAATAACTAAACTAGTATGCCCCTCATACACAATAACTAAACTAGTATGTCCCTCATCCACAATAACTCAACTATGTTAGACCCTCTGTGTGGATGTCAACCAACATGTAGCTAGCTAGCTTATCTGTAGCCTTGTGTTCCGCAGAATGGCAGTGTGGTTTTATGAAGGCCTGTGGCTAGAAGTGGGAAAGAACAAGTTAATGGAATTTACATCCCTCACCTGGAGCGGTCGGGAAGGCTGCGTCCCGAATCCTATTCCTATGGGGCGGCAGGGTAGCCTAGTGGTTAGAGTGTAGAGGAGGCAGGTAGCCTAGTGGTTAGAGTGTAGAGGCGGCAGGTAGTCTAGTGGTTAGAGTGTAGAGGGGGCAGGGTAGTCTAGTGGTTAGAGTGTAGAGGTGGCAGGTAACCTAGTGGTTAGAGTGTAGAGGAGGCAGGTAGCCTAGTGGTTAGAGTGTAGAGGTGGCAGGGTAGTCTAGTGGTTAGAGTGTAGAGGTGGCAGGGTAGCCTAGTGGTTAGAGTGTAGAGGAGGCAGGGTAGCCTAGTGGTTAGAGTGTAGAGGAGGCAGGGTAGCCTAGTGGTTAGAGTGTAGAGGCGGCAGGGTAGCCTAGTGGTTAGAGTGTAGAGGAGGCAGGGTAGCCTAGTGGTTAGAGTGTAGAGGTGACAGGGTAGCCTAGTGGTTAGAGTGTAGAGGTGGCAGGTAGCCTAGTGGTTAGAGTGTAGAGGCGGCAGGTAGCCTAGTGGTTAGAGTGTAGAGGAGGCAGGGTAGCCTAGTGGTTAGAGTGTAGAGGCGGCAGGGTAGCCTAGTGGTTAGAGTGTAGAGGAGGCAGGGTAGCCTAGTGGTTAGAGTGTAGAGGCGGCAGGGTAGCCTAGTGGTTAGAGTGTAGAGGCGGCAGGGTAGCCTAGTGGTTAGAGTGTAGAGGCGGCAGGTAGCCTAGTGGTTAGAGTGTAGAGGCGGCAGGTAGCCTAGTGGTTAGAGTGTAGAGGCGGCAGGTAGCCTAGTGGTTAGAGTGTAGAGGAGGCAGGGTAGCCTAGTGGTTAGAGTGTAGAGGTGGCAGGGTAGCCTAGTGGTTAGAGTGTAGAGGCGGCAGGGTAGCCTAGTGGTTAGAGTGTAGAGGCGGCAGGGTAGCCTAGTGGTTAGAGTGTAGAGGCGGCAGGGTAGCCTAGTGGTTAGAGTGTAGAGGCGGCAGGGTAGTCTAGTGGTTAGAGTGTAGAGGCGGCAGGGTAGTGTAGTGGTTAGAGTGTAGAGGCGGCAGGGTAGTCTAGTGGTTAGAGTGTAGAGGCGACAGGGTAGCCTAGTGGTTAGAGTGTAGAGGCGGCAGGGTAGTCTAGTGGTTAGAGTGTAGAGGCGGCAGGGTAGCCTAGTGGTTAGAGCGTTGGACTAGTAACCGGAAGGCTGCGTCCTAGGGGGTACTGGTACAGAGTCAATGTGGAGGCTATATACAGGGGTACTGGTACAGAGTCAATGTGGAGGCTATATACAGGGGTACTGGTACAGAGTCAATGTGGAGGCTATATACAGGGGTACTGGTACAGAGTCAATGTGGAGGCTATATACAGGGTGTTATGGTACAGAGTCAATGTGGAGGCTATATACAGGGGGTACCGGTACAGAGTCAATGTGGAGGCTATATACAGGTGGTACTGGTACAGAGTCAATGTGGAGGCTATATACAGGGGTACCGGTACAGAGTCAATGTGGAGGCTATATACAGGGGTACCGGTACATAGTCAATGTGGAGGCTATATACAGGTGGTACTGGTACAGAGTCAATGTGGAGGCTATATACAGGGGGTACCGGTACAGAGTCAATGTGGAGGCTATATACAGGGGTACCTGTACAGAGTCAATGTGGAGGCTATATACAGGGAGTACCGGTACAGAGTCAATGTGGAGGTTATATACAGGGGTACCGGTACAGAGTCAATGTGGAGGCTATATACAGGTGGTACTGGTACAGAGTCAATGTGGAGGCTATATCAAATCAAAATCAAATCAAATTTATTTATATAGCCCTTCGTACATCAGCTGATATCTCAAAGTGCTGTACAGAAACCCAGCCTAAAACCCCAAACAGCAAACAATGCAGGTGTAAAAGCACGGTGGCTAGGAAAAACTCCCTAGAAAGGCCAAAACCTAGGAAGAAACCTAGAGAGGAACCGGGCTATGTGGGGTGGCCAGTCCTCTTCTGGCTGTGCCGGGTAGAGATTATAACAGAACATGACCAAGATGTTCAAATGTTCATAAATGACCAGCATGGTCGAATAATAATAAGGCAGAACAGTTGAAACTGGAGCAGCAGCACAGTCAGGTGGACTGGGGACAGCAAGGAGCCTTCATGTCAGGTAGTCCTGGGGCACGGTCCTAGGGCTCAGGTCAGTTGAAACTGGAGCAGGAGCATGGCCAGGTGGACTGGGGACAGCAAGGAGTCCTCATGTCAGGTAGTCCTGGGACATGGTCCTAGGGCTCAGGTCCTCGAGAGAGAAAGAAAGAGAGAAGGAGAGAATTAGAGAACGCACACTTAGATTCACACAGGACACCGAATAGGACAGGAGAAGTACTCCAGATATAACAAACTGACCCTAGCCCCCGACACATAAACTACTGCAGCATAAATACTGGAGGCTGAGACAGGAGGGGTCAGGAGACACTGTGGCCCCACCCTATATACAGGGTATTACGGTACAGAGTCAATGTGGAGGCTATATACAGGGGGTACCAGTACAGAGTCAATGTGGAGGCTATATACAGGGGGTACTGGTACAGAGTTGAGGTAGTTGAGGTAATATGTACATGTAGTAGAGTTATTAAAGTTGCTATGCATAGATGATAACAACAGAGAGTAGCAGCTGTGTAAAAGAGGGGGGGGCAATGCAAATAGTCTGGGTAGCCATTTGATTAGATGTTCAGGAGTGTCAACAACAGTCCACCACCCAAAGGACATCCAGCCAACTGGACACAACTGTGGGAAGCCTTGGAGTCAACATCCCTGTGGAACGCTTTCGACACCTCGTAGTGTCGAATTGAGGCTGTTCTGAGGGCAGGGGGGCTCAATATTAGGAAGGTGTTCCTAATGTTTTGTCCACTGTGTATGTTTCCATTATAAACAAAACAGTATGACCCAGCCCCCCACTGTCTGTTGTGTCTGTTTGCGGCTGTAGATACAGGAAGCTGCTGTGACTGTTTCCTGGTTTTGCTTCCTGGTTTGCCTCTGTGTCTCTTCCTGGTTGGGTTAGGCCCTGTGGAATCCCACAGGGCGCACCATGCCATTTCAACGCGGATAATTGGATAATATTTGGTAGATGTGTTGATCAATGAGATTACAACATAGCGTGCCTTATAAAAGTCTACACCCCCGTTGTTTTCACATTAAATTAAACTTCAAAATGCACGTGAAATATATTTGATTTGATTGACTTTTTTTGTTTGAGATGAAAGACGTGAATCCAACATATCAATGATTAATTTGTAGACAAACTGGAGTTTTAAAGCCACACTCAGTCAGAGGCTCAGATGGAACTATCCAATCAGAAGAGACTCAGATGGAACTATCCAATCAGAAGATACATCTCCTTTAAATGTTGATATCTGGTGGTTGTGTTGACAACCAAACACAAATCAATATCACTAAATATCATGACATTTTAAAATCAACCGGAGCTTGAACCCCTAGGCAGAAGTTTGCATCCTGTAACTCCAACTCCAAAAGTTCTGGGACACTGTGAAGTCCATGGAGAACAAGAGCACCTCCTCCCAGCTGCCCACTGCACTGAGGCTAGGAAACACGGTCTCCACCGATAAATCCATGATTATCGAAAACTTCAATAAGCACTTCTCAACGGCTGGCCATGCCTTCCGCCTGGCTACTCCAACCTCGGCCAACAGCTCCGCCCCCCCGTAGTTCCTCACCCAAGCCTCTCCAGGTTCTCCTTTACCCAAATCCAGATAGCAGATGTTCTGAAAGAGCTGCAAAACCTGGACCCGTACAAATCAGCTGGGCTTGATAATCTGGACCCGCTATTTCTGAAACTATCTGCCGCCATTGTCGCAACCCCTATTACCAGCCTGTTCAACCTCTCTTTCATATCGTCTGAGATCCCCAAGGATTGGAAAGCTGCCGCAGTCATCCCCCTCTTCAAAGGGGGAGACACCCTGGACCCAAACTGCTATAGACCTATATCCATCCTGCCCTGCCTATCTAAGGTCTTCGAAAGCCAAGTCAACAAACAGGTCACTGACCATCTCGAATCCCACCGTACCTTCTCCGCTGTGCAATCTGGTTTCCGAGCCGGTCACGGGTGCACCTCAGCCACACTCAAGGTACTAAATGATATCATAACCGCCATCGATAAAAGACAGTACTGTGCAGCCGTCTTCATCGACCTCGCCAAGGCTTTCGACTCTGTCAATCACCAAATTCTTATCGGCAGACTCAACAGCCTCGGTTTTTCGGATGACTGCCTTGCCTGGTTCACCAATTACTTTGCAGACAGAGTTCAGTGTGTCAAATCGGAGGGCATGCTGTCCGGTCCTCTGGCAGTCTCTATGGGGGTGCCACAGGGTTCAATTCTCGGGCCGACTCTTTTCTCTGTATATATCAATGATGTTGCTCTTGCTGCGGGCGATTCCCTGATCCACCTCTACGCAGACGACACCATTCTATATACTTTCGGCCCGTCATTGGACACTGTGCTATCCAACCTCCAAACGAGCTTCAATGCCATACAGCACTCCTTCTGTGGCCTCCAACTGCTCCTAAACGCGAGTAAAACCAAATGCATGCTTTTCAACCGATCGCTGCCTGCACCCGCATGCCCGACTAGCATCACCACCCTGGATGGTTCCAACCTTGAATATGTGGACATCTATAAGTACCTAGGTGTCTGGCTAGACTGCAAACTCTCCTTCCAGACTCACATCAAACATCTCCAATCAAAAATCAAATCCAGAGTCGGCTTTCTATTCCGCAACAAAGCCTCCTTCACTCACGCTGCCAAGCTTACCCTAGTAAAACTGACTATCCTACCGATCCTCGACTTCGGCGATGTCATCTACAAAATGGCTTCCAACACTCTACTCAGCAAACTGGATGCAGTCTATCACAGTGCCATCCGTTTTGTCACTAAAGCACCTTATACCACCCACCACTGCGACTTGTATGCTCTAGTCGGCTGGCCCTCACTACATATTCGTCGCCAGACCCACTGGCTCCAGGTCATCTACAAGTCCATGCTAGGTAAAGCTCCGCCTTATCTCAGTTCACTGGTCACGATGGCAACACCCATCCGTAGCACGCGCTCCAGCAGGTGTATCTCACTGATCATCCCTAAAGCCAACACCTCATTTGGCCGCCTTTCGTTCCAGTACTCTGCTGCCTGTGACTGGAACAATTGCAAAAATCGCTGAAGTTGGAGACTTTTATCTCCCTCACCAACTTCAAACATCAGCTATCCGAGCAGCTAACCGATCGCTGCAGCTGTACATAGTCTATTGGTAAATAGCTCACCCTTTTCACCTACCTCATTCCCATACTGTTTTTATACTGTTTTTATTTATTTACTTTTCTGCTCTTTTGCACACCAATATCTCTACCTGTACATGCCCATCTGATCATTTATCACCAGTGTTAATCTGCAAAATTGTATTATTCGCCTACCTCCTCATGCCTTTTGCACACATTGTATATAGACTGCCCATTTTTTTTCTACTGTGTTATTGACTTGCTAATTGTTTACTCCATGTGTAACTCTGTGTTGTCTGTTCACACTGCTATGCTTTATCTTGGCCAGGTCGCAGTTGCAAATGAGAACTTGTTCTCAACTAGCCTACCTGGTTAAATAAAGGTGAAATAAAAAAAAAAAAAATAAATATAGGGAATAGACTGTGAGTCATCCTTACTGTTGGGGAATACCTCTGGGCTTTGTTACTGTTGGGGAATACCTCTGGGCTTTGTTACTGTTGGGGAATACCTGTTCTGGGGCTTTGTTACTGTTGGGGAATACCTCTGGGCCCTGTTACTGTTGGGGAATACCTCTGGGCCCTGTTACTGTTGGGGAATACCTCTGGGCCCTGTTACTGTTGGGGAATACCTCTGGGCCCTGTTACTGTTGGGGAATACCTCTGGGCCCTGTTACTGTTGGGGAATACCTCTGGGCCCTGTTACTGTTGGGGAATACCTCTGGGCCCTGTTACTGTTGGGGAATACCTCCTCTGGGAATACCTCTGGGCCCTGT
>NW_026284121.1:0-6046 GCF_023373465.1 Oncorhynchus keta
ATACAGTCAGTACAGTTACCCTAAACGATACAGTCAGTACAGTTACCCTAAACGATACAGTCAGTACAGTTACCCTAAGCGATACAGTCAGTACAGTTACCCTAAGCGATACAGTCAGTACAGTTACCTAAACGATACAGTCAGTACCGTTACCCTAAATGATACAGTCAGTACAGTTACCCTAAACGATACAGTCAGTACAGTTACCCTAAACGATACAGTCAGTACCGTTACCCTAAACGATACAGTCAGTACCGTTACCCTAAACGATACAGTCAGTACCGTTACCCTAAACGATACAGTCAGTACAGTTACCCTAAACGATACAGTCAGTACAGTTACCCTAAACGATACAGTCAGTACAGTTACCCTAAACGATACAGTCAGTACAGTTACCCTAAACGATACAGTCAGTACCGTTACCCTAAATGATACAGTCAGTACCGTTACCCTAAACGATACAGTCAGTACAGTTACCCTAAACGATACAGTCAGTACAGTTACCCTAAACGATACAGTCAGTACAGTTACCCTAAACGATACAGTCAGTACCGTTACCCTAAACGATACAGTCAGTACAGTTACCCTAAACGATACAGTCAGTACAGTTACCCTAAACGATACAGTCAGTACAGTTACCCTAAACGATACAGTCAGTACAGTTACCCTAAACGATACAGTCAGTACCGTTACCCTAAACGATACAGTCAGTACCGTTACCCTAAACGATACAGTCAGTACCGTTACCCTAAACGATACAGTCAGTACCGTTACCCTAAACGATACAGTCAGTACCGTTACCCTAAACGATACAGTCAGTACCGTTACCCTAAACGATACAGTCAGTACCGTTACCCTAAATGATACAGTCAGTACCGTTACCCTAAACGATACAGTCAGTACAGTTACCCTAAACGATACAGTCAGTACCGTTACCCTAAACGATACAGTCAGTACCGTTACCCTAAACGATACAGTCAGTACCGTTACCCTAAACGATACAGTCAGTACAGTTACCCTAAACGATACAGTCAGTACCGTTACCCTAAACGATACAGTCAGTACCGTTACCCTAAACGATACAGTCAGTACCGTTACCCTAAACGATACAGTCAGTACCGTTACCCTAAACGATACAGTCAGTACAGTTACCCTAAACGATACAGTCAGTACCGTTACCCTAAACGATACAGTCAGTACCGTTACCCTAAACGATACAGTCAGTACCGTTACCCTAAACGATACAGTCAGTACCGTTACCCTAAACGATACAGTCAGTACCGTTACCCTAAACGATACAGTCAGTACCGTTACCCTAAACGATACAGTCAGTACCGTTACCCTAATCGATACAGTCAGTACCGTTACCCTAAACGATACAGTCAGTACCGTTACCCTAAACGATACAGTCAGTACCGTTACCCTAAACGATACAGTCAGTACAGTTACCCTAAACGATACAGTCAGTACAGTTACCCTAAACGATACAGTCAGTACCGTTACCCTAAAACGATACAGTCAGTATTGTTACCTTAAACGATGAATGGGCACTGCTATCTAAACGGGACAGTCAGTACAGTATTCAAACGATACAGCTCAGTACCGGCATCTCTAAACGTATACAGTCAGTAACATTACCCTAAATGATCGAGTCATTAACATTACCCTAAATGATAGTCATTAACATTACCCTAAATGATAGTCATTAACATTACCCTAAATGATACAGTCATTAACATGACCCTAAATGATAGTCGGTAACATTACCCTAAATGATAGTCATTAACATTACCCTAAATGATACAGTCAGTAACATTACCCTAATACAGTCAATAGCACTAGCCTAAATACAAGGAAATGTTGGTCAGCACATTTACCACATACGGCAGGTAACCTAGTGGTTAGAGCATTGGACTAGCAACTGAAAGGTTGCAAGTTCGAATCCCTGAGCTGAACAGGCAGTTAACCCACTGTTCCTAAGCCGTCATTGAAAATAAGAATTTGTTCTTAACTGACTTGCCTAGTTAAATAAAGGTAACATAAACGATATAAAAATAGTTGACCCCAGGTGTAGGAGGCACAACTACCTTACATTTCACATTGACATTCTAGTTATTTAGCAGACGCTCTTATCCAGAGCGACTTTTAGGAGCAATTAGGGTTAAGTGCCTTGCTCAAGAGCAACTTGACAGATAATTCACCTAGTCAGCTCAGGTATTCGAACCAGCGACCTTTCGGTTACTGGCCCAATGCTCTTTTTAAAAAATGTACCCCCTTTTTCTCCCCAATTTCGTGGTATCCAATTGTTAGTAGTTACAGTCTTGTCTCATCGCTACAACTCCCGCACGGGCTCGGGAGAGACGAATGTCGAAAGCCACGCTTCCTCCGAAACACAACCCAACCAAGCTGCACTGCTTCTTAACACAGCGCGCACCCAACCTGGAAGCCAGCCACACCAATGTGTCAGAGGAAACACGCCTGGCCCGCCACAGGAGTCGCTAGTGCGCGATGAGACAAGAATATCCCTACCGGCCAAACCCTCCCTAACCCGGACGATGCTAGGCCAATTGTGTGTCGGCTCATGGACCTCCCGGTCACGGCCGGCTGCGACAGAGCCTGGG
The DNA here is from genome assembly GCF_023373465.1 of Oncorhynchus keta. Classification (NCBI taxonomy): domain Eukaryota; kingdom Metazoa; phylum Chordata; class Actinopteri; order Salmoniformes; family Salmonidae; genus Oncorhynchus; species Oncorhynchus keta. The sequence continues at coordinate 2,622 of NW_026284121.1, forward strand.
CTCGAACCCAGAGTCTCTGGTGGCACAGCTAGCACTGCGATGCAGTATCTTAGACTGCACCACCCGGGAGGCCCCACTGGCCCAACGCTCTTAACCGCTAGGTTACCTGACACCATAGACCTTCTTATCATCTACCTTCTCATCATAAACGATGCCTGGGCGTATCTCAGGGGCCTGGTAGCTCGGGCGTGCCCTCCACACCCAGTGCCCTCGTGGAAGGACTGGCGCTGGTCGTAGTCTGACAGCTTGATATTCACCGGGTCACACACCTAGGATGAGACCAAGAAGGATTATACAAACATACAACACTATTGTTACTACTGTGCCAAAACACTTGGTTTTCATCCTCTCCTTCTCATCAGATTGATCTAGACTCTGGGGACCAGGTAGTGTGCATTTAACTACCAGGTAAAAACACAACAAACTGAAGTGTTTAGGCTTTCCAGGACTGGAATTGAAACGGCCCAGACATAGTGGCTAGGGGTCGATTTGTAATTCTGCCCTTCATACTAATCACCTACCTCCAGGGACCACACCAGGATGTTGTCTGACTTGAGGTCACAGAAGATGATGTTCTTCCTGTGCAGGTAGGCCAGCCCTGCTGCAATCTGATAGGCTGCCTTGAAGGTGAGCATGTGACCCAGAGGCATGTACCTGGAGCCTGAATGGGGAGGGGGAGTGGAGTTAAAAGGGCAAGTTTTAAATGTTTTCATAACTTGTGTAGAGAAGATTCTCAGCATTAGGGACCTAACTAGCTGTGGATCTCTCTCTCTCGCCATCTCTCTCCCTGTCTGCCTGTCTGGCGTGTCAGTCTGTCTCTCTCTCTCCCTGTCTGGCGTGTCAGTCTGTCTCTCTCTCTCCCTGTCTGCCTGTCTGGCGTGTCAGTCTGTCTCTCTCTCTTTCTACCTGTTCATACCTTTATGTCTGTCCTCCAGCACAATGTTGAGGCTGCCCAGGGGAGCCAGCTGCAGGGCGAAGCAGAGCGGGTCACTGATTCCCACCAGCAACGTGGATGCACGGGTGCTGTAGGGAGTGAGCATGCTGGTCTCCTGGCGGAACCTGAGAAGCCCGGCACGCGTCCATGGACTGAAAATGCTTCATCATGGTGTCTGGTGGAGGGACGGGAGGGTTGGAGGAGAGGGGGTGGGGTCAGAGAGGAGAGGAGGAGAGGGGGTGGGACAGAGAGGAGGATGGGAGGGGGTGAGGGAGGGGTGGGGTCAGAGAGGAGGATGGGAGAAGAGGGAGAGGGGTAGGATCAGGAGAGGAGGAGGAGGGGGGTGAGGTCAGAGAGGAGAGGGGGATGAGGAGAGGGGGGTGGGGTCAGGGAGGAGGAGGGAGGGGGTGAGGAGAGGGGGCAAGTCAGAGAGGAGGAGGGAGGGGGTGAGGTCAGAGAGGAGGAGAAGAGGGTGGGGTCAGAGAGGAGGAAGGGGATGAGGAGAGGGGGATGGGGTCAGGAGAGAAGGAGGGGAGGTGGGTGAGGGAGAGGGGGTGGGGCTGTGGAGAGGAGGAGGGGAGGGGGTGAGGAGAGGGGGGTGGTCAGGAGAGGAGGGGGTAACAGAGGAGGAGGAAGAGGGGTGGGGGTGAGGAGTGTGGGGGTCAGGAGGAGGAGGGGGAGCAAAATCAGAGGAGAAGGGATGAGGGAGGGGGTGGGGTCAGGAGAGGAGAGGAGGGGAGTGGGGTGAGGAGAGGGGGCAGGGGTCAGGAGAGGAGAGGGGAGTGACGTAAGGAGAGGGGTGGGTCAGAGAGGAAAGGAGAGGAGTGAGGTGAGGAGGGGGATAAACAAACAGGAGAAGAAATCACTAGAGGAGAAGGTGTGTGTTCAGGAAGGAGGAGAGGAAAGATAAGCTCACACATCAAATCACATTTTATTTGGTCATATGCACCAAAATCTTACCAGCCCTTAAAAAATACAGTTTTAAGAAAAATAAGAGTATTTACTAAATAAACTAAAGAAAAAATGAAAGAGCAATAATAAATAACAATAAGAAGGCTATATACAGGCTACTGGTATTGAGTCAATGTGGGGTACAAGTTAGTCGAGGTCATTGAGGTAATATGTACATGTAGGTAGGGGTAAAGTGACTATGTATAGATAATAAACGTGAGTAAAGCAGCATTGGTAAAGTAATAATAATGCAAATAGTCTGGGTAGCCATTTGATGAGCTGTCCAGCAGTCTTATAGCTTGGGGATAGAAGATGTTAAGGAGCCTTTTGGTCCTAGACTTGGCGCTCCGGTACCACCTGCCGTGTGGTAGCAGAGAGAACAGTCTATGACTTGGGAGTGGTAGCAGAGAGAACAGTCTATGACTTGGGTGTGGTAGCAGAAAGAACAGTCTATGACTTGGGTGTGGTAGCAGAGAGAACAGTCAATGACTTGGGAGTGGTAGCAGAGAGAACAGTCTACGACTTGGGTGTGGTAGCAGAAAGAACAGTCTATGACTTGGGTGTGGTAGCAGAGAGAACAGTCTATGACTTGGGTGTGGTAGCAGAGAGAACAGTCTATGACTGGGTGTAGTGTGAAGACAGTCTATGACTTGGTGTGGTCGCAGAGAGAACAGTCTACGACTTGGGTGTGGTAGCAGAGAGAACAGTCTACTTAACTTGGGTGTGGTAGCAGAGAGAACAGTCTATGACTTGGGTGTGGTAGCAGAGAGAACAGTCTATGACTTGGGTGTTGTAGCAGAGAGAACAGTCTATGACTTGGGTGTGGTAGCAGAGAGAACAGTCTACGACTTGGGTGTGGTAGCAGAGAGAACAGTTATGACTTGGGTGTTGTAGCAGAGAGAACAGTCTACGACTTGGGTGTGGTAGCAGAGAGAACAGTCTATGACTTGGGTGTGGTAGCAGAGAGAACAGTCTATGACTTGGGTGTGGTAGCAGAGAGAACAGTCTATGACTTGGGTGTGGTAGCAGAGAGAACAGTCTATGACTTGGGTGTGGTAGCAGAGAGAACAGTCTACGACTTGGGTGTAGTAGCAGAGAGAACAGTCTATGACTTGGGTGTGGTAGCAGAGAGAACAGTCTATGACGGGTGGCTGGAGTCAAAACATGCATCAAAACATGAAGATCCACTTTGAAACGTAAATGCTGCTTAAAATCATAATTGACAGATCGATTTGTAAAAGTATTCATATAGTCCCTCTGTGTGGCTCTAGATATGGGCAGAGCTTACAAAACCCCATGAAAACCATGGTTCCAGTTACCGGGGGCAGATATACACCCCTCGCCTTGTTAATGGGGCTGGCCAGTTACCGGGGGCAGATATACACCCCTAGCCTTGTTAATGGGGCTGGCCAGTTACCGGGGGCAGATATACACCCCTCGCCTTGTTAATGGGGCTGGCCAGTTACCGGGGGCAGATATACACCCCTCGCCTTGTTAATGGGGCTGGCCAGAGGGAGGGGCTGTTGTGGCCTCTAACAGG
>NW_026284122.1:0-2375 GCF_023373465.1 Oncorhynchus keta
TCCAGGAGTGTAGTCTGAGCCCAGGAGTGTAGTCTGAGCCCAGGAGTGTAAGTCTGAGCCCAGGAGTGTAGTCTGAGCCCAGGAGTGTAGTCTGAGCCCAGGAGTGTAGTCTGAGCCCAGGAGTGTAAGTCTGAGCCCAGGAGTGTAGTCTGAGCCCAGGAGTGTAGTCTGAGCCCAGGAGTGTAGTCTGAGCCCAGGAGTGTAGTCTGAGCCCAGGAGTGTAGTCTGAGCCCAGGAGTGTAAGTCTGAGCCCAGGAGTGTAGTCTGAGCCCAGGAGTGTAGTCTGAGCCCAGGAGTGTAGTCTGAGCCCAGGAGTGTAAGTCTGAGCCCAGGAGTGTAGTCTGAGCCCAGGAGTGTGAAGGTGAACGGAAAAGCACTGGAGCAAAGAACCGCCCTTGCTGTCTCTGCCTGGCCGGTTCCCCTCTCTCCCCGGGGATTCTCTCCCTCCGACCCTATTACGGGGGGCTGAGTCACTGGATTACTGGTGCTCTTCCACGCCATCCCTAGGAGGGGTGCGTCACGTCGTGCCAGGCTGTTTTCACTATACTCAACTAGAGTGGGTTGAGTCACTGACGTGATCTTTCTGTCCGGTTCGGCGCCCCCTCGAGCTCGTGCCGTAGGAGGAGATCTTTGTGGGCTGTACTTAGCTTTGTCTCAGGGTCGTATTGGTGGTCTGTTGATATCCCTCTTGTGGTGTGGGGACCGTGACCCGGGGTATCGTCGGACAGGGTCACGGTATCCCCCAACCCCTCAAACTGTCTCAGCTTCCAGTATCTTTGCTGCAATAGTCTATGTGCAGGGGGGCTACGGTCAGTCTGTCCAATCTGGTGCAATTCTCCTGTCTTATCTGATGTCCTGTGGATGTACCTCTAATTCTCCCATCTCTCTCTCTCTCTGTCTCTCTCTCTCTCTCTCTCTCTCTCTCTCTCTCTCTCTGTCTCTCTCTCTCTGTCTCTCTCTCTCTCTCTCTCTCTCTCTCTGTCTCTCTCTCTCTCTCTCTGTCTCTGTCTCTGTCTCTCTCTCTCTCTCTCTCTCTCTCTCTCTCTCTCTCTCTCTCTCTCTCTCTCTCTCTCTCTCTCTCTCTCTCTCTCTCTCTCTCTCTCTCTCTCCCTCTCTCTCTCTCCCTCTGTATCTCTCCCTCTCCCTCTCCTGTCTCTCTCTCCCTCTCTCTCTCTCGTCACTCATCCCCCTCTCTCTCTCTCTCTCTCTCTGTCTCTCTCTCTCTGTCTCTCTCTCTCTCTCTCCCTCTCTCTCTCTCTCCCTCTGTACTCTCTCTCTCCCTCTCCTGTCTCTCTCTCCCTCTCTCTCTCTCGTCACTCATCCCTCTCTCTCTCTCTCTCTCTGTCTCTCTCTCTGTCTCTGTCTCTGTCTCTGTCTCTGTCTCTGTCTCTGTCTCTGTCTCCCTCTGTCTCTCTGTCTCTGTCTCTCTCTGTCTCTCTCTCTCTCTCTCTGTCTCTCTGTCTCTCTCTCTCTCTCTCTCTCTCTCTCTGTCTCTCTCTCTCTCTCTGTCTCTGTCTCTGTCTCTGTCTCCTCTGTCTCTCTGTCTCTGTCTCTCTCTGTCTCTCTCTCTCTCTCTCTGTCTCTCTGTCTCTCTCTCTCTCTCTCTCTCTCTCTCTGTCTCTCTCTCTCTCTCTCTCTCTTCTCTGTCTCTGTCTCTCTCTCTGTCTCTCTCTCTCTCTCTCTCTCTCTCTCTCTCTCTCTCTCTCTCTCTCTCTCTCTCTCTCTCTCTCTCTCCCTCTGTATCTCTCTCTCTCCTGTCTCAGCACTACCTGACCTGATGACTCCTGGCTGTCCACCTGGTTGTGTTGCTACTCCAGTTTCTGCTATTTTGCCTGTGGCTGTGGATCCCTGACCTGTTCACCAGACGTGCAAGAGAGAGAGGGAGGCAGAGCGAGAGAGAGAACCATGGAACTTGAGAACAGCAGAACCATGGAACTAGATAACATGCAGAACCATGGACCTAGATAACAGCAGAACCGTGGAACTCTAGAACAGCAGAAATGTGGAACTAGAGAACAGCAGAACTGTGGAACTAAAGAACAGCAGAACCATGGAACTAGAGAACAGCAGAACCATGGAACTAGAGAACAGCAGAACCATGGAACTAGAGAACAGCAGAACCATGGAACTAGAGAACAGCAGAACCATGGAACTAGAGAACAGCAGAACCGTGGAACTAGAGAACAGCAGAACCGTGGAACTAGAGAACAGCAGAACTGTGGAACTAGAGAACAGCAGAACCATGGTGCTAGTGAACAGCAGAACCATGGAACTAGAGAACAGCAGAACCGTGGTACTAGAGAACAGCAGAACCGTGGTACTAGAGAACAGCAGAACAGTGGAACTAGAGAACAGCAGAACCATGGAACTAGAGA
>NW_026284123.1:0-4649 GCF_023373465.1 Oncorhynchus keta
AGTTACAGAGAGAGAGGACTGAGGAGGTCGTTAGAGAGAGAGAGGACTGAGGAGGTCGTTAGAGAGAGAGAGAGGACTGAGGAGGTCGTTAGAGAGAGAGAGGACTGAGGAGGTCGTTAGAGAGAGAGAGGACTGAGGAGGTCGTTAGAGAGAGGACTGAGGGTGGGGGAACTGAGGAGGTAGTTGGAGAGAGAGAGGACTGAGAGTGGGGGAACTGAGGAGGTAGTTAGGGAGAGAGAGAGGACTGAGGGTGGGGGAACTGAGGAGGTCATTAGAGAGAGAGAGGACTGAGGAGGTCGTTAGAGAGAGAGAGGACTGAGGAGGTCGTTAGAGAGAGAGAGAGGACTAAGGAGGTCGGTAGAGAGAGAGAGGACTGAGGGTGGGGGAACTGAGGAGGTAATTGGAGAGAGAACTGAGGGTGGGGGAACTGAGGAGGTAGTTGGAGAGAGAGAGGACTGAAGGTGGGGGAACTGAGGAGGTCATTGGGAAGAGAGAGGACTGAGGGTGGGGGAACTGAGGAGGTAGTTACAGAGAGAGAGGACTGAGGGTGGGGGAACTGAGGAGGTCATTGAGAAGAGAGAGGAAGAGGGTGGGGGAACTGAGGAGGTAGTTACAGAGAGAGAGGACTGAGGGTGGGGGAACTGAGGAGGTAGTTAGAGAGAGAGAGGACTGAAGGTGGGGGAACTGAGGAGGTCATTGGGAAGAGAGAGGACTGAGGGTGGGGGAACTGAGGAGGTCATTGAGAAGAGAGAGGACTGAGGGTGGGGAACTGAGGAGGTAGTTACAGAGAGAGAGGACTGAGGGTGGGGGAACTGAGGAGGTAGTTAGAGAGAGAGAGGACTGAGGGTGGGGGAACTGAAGGAGGTAGTTAGAGAGAGAGAGGACTGAGGGTGGGGGAACTGAGGAGGTAGTTGAGAAGAGAGAGGAATGAGGGTGGGGGAACTGAGGAGGTAGTTAGAGAGAGAGGACTGAGAGTGGGGGAACTGAGATAGTTAGAGAGGAGGGAGGACTGAGGGTGGGGGAACTGGAGGAGGTCATGGAGAGAGAGAGAGGACTGAGAGTGGGGGGAACTGAGGAGGTAGTTGAGAAGAGAGAGGACTGAGGGGTGGGGGAACTGAGGAGGCTGTTGGAGAGACTGAGGGTGGGGGGAACTGAGGAGGTCGTTGGAGTGAGGAGGACCGGGGTGGGGAACTGAGGAGGTCGTTGGAGAGAGAGGACTGAGGGTGGGGGAACTGAGGAGGTCGTTGGAGAGAGAGGGGACTGAGGGTGGGGGAACTGAGGAGGTCGTTGGAGAGAGAGAGGACTGAGGGTGGGGGAACTGAGGAGGTCGTTGGAGGAGAGAGTGGGGAAACTGAGGGTGGGGAACGAGAGGAACTGAGGAGGTCGTTGGAGAGAGAGAGGACTGAGGGTGGGGGAACTGAGGAGGTCGTTGGAGAGAGAGGGGACTGAGGGTGGGGGAACTGAGGAGGTCATTGGAGAGAGAGAGGACTGAGGGTGGGGAAACTGAGGAGGTCGTTGGAGAGAGAGGACTGAGGGTGGGGGAACTGAGGAGGTCGTTGGAGAGAGAGAGGACTGAGGGTGGGGGAACTGGAGGAGGTCGTTGGAGAGAGAGGGACTGATGGTAAGAACGAGGAGGTCATTGGAGAGAGAGACTGAGGGTGGGGGAACTGAGGAGGTCGTTGGAGAGAGGACTGAGGGTGGGAGAACTGAGGAGGTCGTTGGAGAGAGGACTGGAGGGTGGAAACTGGAGGAGGTCGTTGGAGAGGGACTGAGGGTGGGGGAACTGAGGAGGTCAAGTGAGAAATAGGAGGACTCACGGGTGGGGGAAACTGAGGAGGTAGTTGGAGAGAGAGGGGACTGAGAGTGGGGGACTGAGGAGGTCGTTGGAAAGAGGGAGGACTGAGGGTGGGGGAACTGAAGGAGATAGTTGGAGAGAGGGAGAACTGAGGGTGGGGGAACTGAGGAGGTAGCTAGAGAGAGAGGACTGAGAGTGGGGGAACTGAGGAGGTCGTTAGAGAGAGAGGACTGAGAGTGGGGGAACTGAGGAGGTCGTTGGAGAGAAAGAGGACTGAGGGTGGGGGAACTGAGGAGGTCGTTGGAGAGAGAGGACTGAGAGTGGGGGAACTGAGGAGGTCGTTGGAGAGAGAGAGGACTGAGAGTGGGGGAACTGAGGAGGTCGTTGGAGAGAGAGAGGACTGAGAGTGGGGGAACTGAGGAGGTCGTTGGAGAGAGAGAGGACTACGGGTGATTTTTAGATCATTTTTTTAATATAACCAGGCAAGTCAGTTAAGAACAAATTCTTATTTACAATGACGGCCTACCCCGGCCAAACCTTAACCTGGATGACTCTGGGCCAATTATTCGCGACCCTATGGGACTCCAAATCCCGTCCGGTTGTGATACAGCCCGGAATCGAAACCAGGGTCTGTACTGACACCTCTAGCACTGAGATGCAGTGCCAGACCGCTCCGCCACTCGGGAGCCGAGTTCTGACCGTATACATGGAGTCTGACCGATGTTCTGTTTATTGGGGGAAGTGACAGGAGCAGATAGCCTTACTCCGACAACTGTAAGGTGGCCAGATACCCAGCAGGCTCCACTGACTAGTGAGATGCAGGTCTGACCCCAGTCCTGCACCCGCTGCCCAGTTAGAGTGCACCCTGTCAGGCATCAGCCGGGCCTAACGCCACCTGCCCACACAATCACAGCCAGTGACCCATCACGCCGGCAAGGACGGAAGAGAGAGAAACAGTTGACCCACAAGGGAAGGAGGTGATTCTTTAAACTTGTTTTGGAGCGTGTGTGTCTGTCTTTGTGCGCGCGTGCGTGTGTGTGTGTGTGTGTGTGTGTGTGTGTGTGTGTGTGTGTGTGTGTGTGTGTGTGTGTGTGTGTGTGTGTGTGTGTGTGTGTGTGTGTGTGTGTGTGTGTGTGTGTGTGTGTGTGTCTGTGTGTGTACTTGTGCGGAAATGTGTGTACGCATGCATTTGTAGCTCAACAGTCAATGTGTGTATTTTGTCCTCAATCACCGAGTGTGTGTGTGCGTGTGTGCGTGTGTGTAACCCACCTGTCAGTGTGTGTGTTGGGGAGCTCTGCACTGAGACCAGGAGGACACTGGTTGATAGGCTTCCATCGGCTTCCTGACAAAGACAGACCCCCGACCCAAAACAGACAGATTAGATAGATGTCCCTCTTTCCACTACCATCATCCCCTGCACCCATCTCCCTCCCCCTCACCCACCGTGACCCCACCCAGGGCGACAGATAGATTAAGCAGATAGATGGATGGGTAGAGCTCTCTACATGTCAAAGAGACAGTTGGATGTGATGGAGATATTTTCAAACAGACATAGATCGGAGAGACAGAGAGACAGACAGAGAGACAGACAGACAGACAGACAGACAGACAGACAGACAGACAGACAGACAGACAGACAGACAGACAGACGACAGACAGACAGACAGGCCTACATTTCAGGCCTTCTGCCAGAGAGCCAGGCCAAGGTGTTCCACAGGGGTTTGGACTGGGTGAAGGATTTCCAACAACACCATGGTTTTAAATCCAATAGAGCATATGTTTACTCTGCGGTTAATAATTGCTCTCCCTCTCAAAATTCCCTGTCCCCCCTCTCCTCATCTCTCCCTCATTTATATTCCCAGGTACCCTCTCTCCTCATCTCTCCTCATTATATTCCCTGTGCCCTCCTCTCCTCATCTCTCCTCATTATGTTCCCAGTACCCTCCTCTCCTCATCTCTCCTCATTATATTCCCAGTACCCTCCTCTCCTCGTCTCTCCTCATTATATTCCCTGTGCCCTCCTCTCCTCATCTCTCCCTCATTATATTCCACACCTGCCCTCCTCTCCTCATCTCTCCCTCATTATATTCCCAGTGCCCTCCTCTCCTCATCTCTCCCTCATTATATTCCCTGTACCCTCCTCTCCTCATCTCTCCCTCATTATATTCCCAGTACCCTCCTCTCATCTCTCCCTCATTATATTGTTCCTCTCCCTCCCCCTCTACTACTACACCCTCTAGCTCTGCTGCGCCATCTGGCTCTGCCTCCCCCTCTACTACTACACCCTCTAGCTCTGCCTCCCCCTCTACTACTACACCCTCTAGCTCCTGCCTCCCCCTCCTCCCCCTCTACTACTACACCCTCTAGCTCTGCCTCCCCCCTCTACTTCTACACTCCTCTAGCGCTCTGCCTCCCCCCTCTACTACTACACCCCTCTAGCTCTGCCTCCCCCTCTACTACTACACCCCTAGCTCTGCCTCCCCCTCCTCCCCCCTCTACTACTACACCCTCTAGCTCTGCCTCCCCCCTCTACTACTACACCCTCTAGCTCTGCCTCCCCCTCCCTCCCCCCTCTACTACCACACCCCTAACTCTGCCTCCCCCTACTACTACACCCTCTAGCTTCTGCCTCCCCCTCCTCCCCATACTACTACTACACCCTCTAGCTCTGCCTCCCCCCTCTACTACTACACCCTCTAGCTCTGCCTCCCCTCTCCTCCCCCTCTACTACTACACCCTCAGCTCTGCCTCCCCCTCAACTACTACACCTCTAGCTCTGCCTCTACCTCTCAACTACTACACCTCTAGCTCTGCCTCACCCCTCTACTACTACACCCCCTAGCTCTGCTTCCCC
>NW_026284124.1:0-4316 GCF_023373465.1 Oncorhynchus keta
GTTGACCTAGAGCACACAAAAACTATACATACCTCGGCTGTCACGTTCTGACCTTTATTTTCTGTGTTTTTGTATTTAGTTAGTATGGTCAGGGCGTGAGTTGGGTGGGCAGTCTATGTTTGTTTGTCTAGGTTTTGGGAATTTCTATGTTTCGGCCTAGTATGGTTCTCAATCAGAGGCAGGTGTCATTAGTTGTCTCTGATTGAGAATCATACTTAGGTGGCCTGGGTTTCACTGTGTGTTTGTGGGTGATTGTTCCTGTCTCTGTGTGTGCACCAGATAGGACTGTTTTGAGTTTCACATTTCTTGTTTTGTTAGTTTTGTTCATGTGTACCTTATAGCATTAAAAAGTACCATGGAAAATTACCACGCCGCGTATTGGTCCTCTGATCCGTTTCGCCTCTCCTCTTCGGAAGAAGAGGAGGAAACTCATTACATCGGCCTAAACTACAGCGGCAACTTTCACAAAGCCGTGAACGATCTGAGACGATGCAATGAAAAATTCAACATACCAATTAGAGGATCTGGCCTAAAAATACTTGAATCAGTTATAGAACCCATTGTCCTTTATGGTCCTGAGCCTCTGTTCACAAACACAAACAGACCCCACAGAGCCCCAGGACAGCAACACAATTAGACCATATTGGTCCTCTGATCCGTTCGCCTCTCCTCTTCGAAGAAGAGGAGGAAACTCATTACAGAATCACCCACCAAAATCGACCAAGCGGCGTGGTAAAGACAGCGACGACAGCAGCAGCAGCATCAACAACAGAGGCCACCATCACAGGACTCCTGGACATGGGAGCAGATACTGAAACCGGAGAGGGACCTGGGCACGGGCTGGGGAAAATGGCAGCCCCAAGCAGAGCTGGAGGCAGCGAAAGCTGAGCGGCGGCAATATGAGGAGCCAGCACGGCAGTGCGACAGGTCTGAGAGGCAGCCCCCAAATTTTTTTTGGGGGGCACGAGGTGTGGTACTAAGCCAGGTAGCAGACCTGAGCTCACTCCCTGCCGTGCTTATGATAACAGCGCATTACTGGTCAGGCACCGTGTTATGCGGTTGAGCGCACGGTGTCGCCAGTGCGTGTCCAGCCCAGTGCGCTATGGGGCAGCCCCCGAGTGCCATGCGAGTGTGGGCATTGAGCCAGGGCGTATGGTGCCTGCTCAGCGGGTCTGGTCGCCGGTACGCAGTCTTGGTCCAGGTTATCCTGCGCCGGCTCTGCGTGCTGTGTCTCGGGCGCTGGGAGGGTGCAGTCACGTCTCTGCCTGCGCTCCGCTCGTACCGGGCAACTGTGGGAGTGGAGCCTGGGGAAGGTGCGTGTAGTAAGCACTAGATCTCCCGTGCTTACCCACAGCCCGGTTCAACCTGTGCCTGCACTCTGGAGGGTCGGGCTCGAGTGGTTGTCCAGCCTGGGGAAGTGGTGCCAAGGTTGCGCACCAGAGCTCCAGTGCTCCCCACAGCCCGGTCTTTCAGGCTCCTCCCTAACACCAAGCCTCCTGAAAGTCTCCCCAGCCTGGTAGTTCCTGTGGCAGCCCCACGCACCAGGCTGTCTCTCAGTCTCACTCCCTGCAGGTGCTCCCCGCCTGTCCGGCGCTGCTGCCGGAGGCGTCCCCGCCTGTCCGGCGCCGCTGCGAGCCTCCGCCTGTCCGGCGCCGTTGCAGCTGGAGCCTCCCGCCTGTCAGCGCCGCTGCCGGAACCTCCCGCTGTCCGGGCCTCCGCCTGTCCGGCGCCGCTGCTGGAGTTTTCCGCTCTGTCCGGCGCCACTGCCGAGCCTCCCCGCCTGTCCGGGCGCCGCTGCTGGAGCGTCCCGCCTGTCCGTCGCCGCTGCCTCCTGTAGCAGCTCCACGCACCAGGCTGTCTCTCTGTTCCCTCTCTGCAGGTGCTCCCGCCTGTCGGGGCGCTCGCTGCCGGAGCGTCCACGCCTGTCCGGCGCGCTGCTCGGGCGTCCCGCCTGTCCGGCGCCGCTGCCGGAGCGTCCCGCCTGTCCGGCGCCGCTGCCGGGAGCGGCCCGCCTGTCCGGCGCGCGCTGCCGGAGCCTCGCCTGTCCAGCGCTCGCTGCGGGCGTCCCGCCTGTCCGGCGCCGCTGCCGGCCTCCCGCCTGTCCGGCGCCGCTGCCGGAGCCTCCCGCCTGTCCGGCGCCGCTGCCGGAGCGTCCGCCTGTCGGCGCCGCTGGCAGACGCCACCCAGACCCTCCCCTATAGGTCAAGGTTTTGTGGCCGGAGTCCGCACCTTTGGGGGTACTGTCACGTTCTGACCTTTATTTTCTGTGTTTTTGTATTTAGTTAGTATGGTCAGGGCGTGAGTTGGGTGGGCAGTCTATGTTGTTTGTCTAGGTTTTGGGAATTTCTGTTTCGGCTAGTATGGTTCTCAATCAGAGGCAGGTGTCATTAGTTGTCTCTGATTGAGAATCATACTTAGGTGGCCTGTTTTTCACTGTGTGTTTGTGGGTGATTGTTCCTGTCTCTGTGTGTGCACCAGATAGGACTGTTTTGAGTTTTCACATTTCTTTGTTTTGTTAGTTTGTTCATGTGTACCTTATAGCATTAAAAAGTACCATGGAAAATTACCACGCCGCGTATTGGTCCTCTGATCCGTTTTAGCCTCTCCTCTTCGGAAGAAGAGGAGGAAACTCATTACATCGGCCTAAACTACAGCGGCAACTTTCACAAAGCCGTGAACGATCTGAGACGATGCAATGAAAAAATTCAACATACCAATTAGGATCTGGCTAAAAATACTTGAATCAGTTATAGAACCCATTGTCCTTTATGGTCCTGAGCCTCTGTTCACAAACACAAACAGACCCCACAGAGCCCCAGGACAGCAACACAATTAGACCAATCACGAAGAAAACAAAAAGATTATTACTCGACACACATGGCACAAGAAATTAACCAAACAAACAGAGCAAAACTAATTTGGCTCTAAACAGAGAGTACACAGTGGCAGAATACCTGCCACTGTGACTGACCAACAATTAAGGAAAGCTTTGACTATGTACAGACTCAGTGAGCATTGCCTTGCTAATGAGAGAGGCTGCCATAGGCAGAACTGGCTCTCAAGAGAAGACAGGCTATGTGCTCACTGCCCACAAAATGAGGTGGAAACTGAGCTGCACTTCCTAACCTCCTGCCCAATGTATGACCATATTAGAGACACATATTTCCCTCAGATTCCACAGGACCACAAAGAATTAGAGAAAACAAATCAAATTTTGATACAACAGTGTGACATCACAGCAGCAAGATTTGTGACCTGCTGCCACGAGAAAAGGGCAACCAGTGAAGAACAAACACCATGTTAAATACAACCCATATGTATGCTTATTTATTTTCCCTTTGGACTTTAACTATTTGCACATCATTACAACACTGTATATAGACATAACATGACATTTTAAATGTCTCTATTTCTTTGGAACTTCTGTGAGTGTAATGTTTACTGTTCACTAGCTTTATTGGCAATGTGAACATACTGTATGTTTCCCATGCCAATGAAGCCCATTGAATTAAGAGAGGCCCACAGTGTTTTGAGAGAGAGAGAGAGAGAGAGAGAGAGAGAGAGAGAGAGAGAGAGAGAGAGAGAGAGAGAGAGAGAGAAGGCCCACAGTGTTTTGAGAGAGAGTGAGTCCTACAACGCTTAGAGAGAGAAACCTTACATTAAACAAAAATATATATTACTGAAAAACTCAGCTCCCTTTAAACACCGAAATGACACGGGCGGAACTTTCAAAGAAAATACAAAACGTTGAAACCTGGAAAGGCCTGTGGCATCAACATCTACAGCATCAATAATGAAATGCTTTGAAACACTGTACTCCTGCAGGATGCCATAGTAAAACTACTCAACCTGGTTTAGGAGAACTGCTGCTTCCCTGATATTTGGAACCAGGGGCTCATAACCCACATAAAAGGTGACAAATTAGACCCTAATAACTAATAATATGTTAGAGAAATATATGTGGGGAATATGTGTCACCAGTAACACAAGGAAAGGTATATGCATCATTTTTTGATTTTAAGAATGCTTTTGATTCCACATGACATGATGGATTATATTACAAAAGCCTCAAAGCTTGTTGGGGGCATAGTATGAGACATCTTAAATTAATTTTACTCAAACAACACATGTAGTATTAAACTGAACAATAAAATAAGATGTTTTATTTTGTACAAGGGCGAGGGTGAGACAAGGGTGCAGTTTAAGTCCAACCCTGTTCAAGATACATCAACAAACTGGTAGTGTTGTTGGACAGATCTGCAGGCCCCTGGACTGATGAGGAGATCAGAGTCCTGCTCTACCAAGAGGACCTACTG
>NW_026284125.1:0-4430 GCF_023373465.1 Oncorhynchus keta
TGTACATTTCAATGAGAGCATGGTGAAGCCCCAAAAATTGCCTCTCGCTAGAAGCATGTGTTTCAGACATAAGGAAGTGGATGGCTGCAAACTTTCCACTATTAAACTCAGGACAGAAACAGAGATGCTTGTTCTGAGGTCCCAGAAACAAGAGATCTTCTGTTGAATCTGACAATTAATCTTAATGGTTGGTACAGTCGTCTCAAATAAAACTGTGAAGGACCTCGGCCGTTACTCTGGACCCTGATCTCTCTTTTGAAGAACATATCAAGACCATTTCGAGGACAGCTTTTTTCCATCTACGTAACATTGCAAAAATCAGAAACTTTCTGTCCAAAATGATGCAGAAAAATTAATCCATGCTTTTGTCACTTCTAGGTTAGACTACTGCAATGCTCTATTTTCCGGCTACCCGGATAAAGCACTAAATAAACTTCAGTTAGTGCTAAATACGGCTGCTAGAATCCTGACTAGAACCAAAAAATTTGATCATATTACTCCAGTGCTAGCCTCTCTACACTGGCTTCCTGTCAAAGCAAGGGCTGATTTCAAGGTTTTACTGCTAACCTACAAAGCATTACATGGGCTTGCTCCTACCTACCTCTCTGATTTGGTCCTGCCGTACATACCTACACGTACGCTACGGTCACAAGGCGCCAGAGCCTCCTAATTGTCCCTAGAATTTCTAAGCAAACAGCTGGAGGCAGGGCTTTCTCCTATAGAGCTCCATTTTTATGGAACGGTCTGCCTACCCATGTCAGAGACGCAAACTCGGTCTCAACCTTTAAGTCTTTACTGAAGACTCATCTCTTCAGTGGGTCATATGATTGAGTGTAGTCTGGCCCAGGAGTGGGAAGGTGAACGGAAAGGCTCTGGAGCAACGGGACCGCCCTTGCTGTCTCTGCCTGGCCGGTTCCCTCTTTCCACTGGGATTCTCTGCCTCTAACCCTGTTACGAGGGCTGAGTCACTGGCTTGCTGGGGCTCTCTCGTGCCGTCCCTGGGGGGGTGCGTCACCTGGGTGGGTTGATTCACTGTTGTGGTCGGCCTGTCTGGGTTGCCCCCCTTGGGTTGTACCGTGGCGGAGATCTTTGTGGGCTATACTCGGCCTTGTCTCAGGATGGTAAGTTGGTGGTTGAAGATATCCCTCTAGTGGTGTGGGGGATGTGCTTTGGCAAAGTGGGTGGGGTTATATCCTTCCTGTTTGGCCCTGTCCGGGGGTGTCCTCGGATGGGGCCACAGTGTCTCCTGACCCCTCCTGTCTCAGTCTCCAGTATTTATGCTGCAGTAGTTTATGTGTCGGGGGGCTAGGGTCAGTTTGTTATATCTGGAGTACTTCTCCTGTTCTATTCGGTGTCCTGTGTGAATCTAAGTGTGCGTTCTCTAATTCTCTCCTTCTCTCTTTCTTTCTCTCTCTCGGAGGACCTGAGCCCTAGGACCATGTCCCAGGACTACCTGACATGAGGACTCCTTGCTGTCCCCAGTCCACCTGGCCATGCTCCTGCTCCAGTTTCAACTGACCTGAGCCCTAGGACCGTGCCCCAGGACTACCTGACATGAAGGCTCCTTGCTGTCCCCAGTCCACCTGACTGTGCTGCTGCTCCAGTTTCAACTGTTCTGCCTTATTATTATTCGACCATGCTGGTCATTTATGAACATTTGAACATCTTGGTCATGTTCTGTTATAATCTCTACCCGGCACAGCCAGAAGAGGACTGGCCACCCCACATAGCCCGGTTCCTCTCTAGGTTTCTTCCTAGGTTTTGGCCTTTCTAGGGAGTTTTCCTAGCCACCGTGCTTTTACACCTGCATTGTTTGCTGTTTGGGGTTTTAGGCTGGGTTTCTGTACAGCACTTTGAGATATCAGCTGATGTACGAAGGGCTATATAAATAAATTTGATTTGATTTGATTTGATTATGATGCAGCTGTAGTAGGATGGATTATGATGCAGCTGTAGCAGCATGGATCATGATGCAGCTGTAGCAGCATGGATCATGATGCAGCTGTAGTAGGATGGATCATGATGCAGCTGTAGTAGGATGGATTATGATGCAGCTGTAGTAGGATGGATCATGATGCAGCTGTAGTAGGATGGATCATGATGCAGCTGTAGTAGGATGGATCATGATGCAGCTGTAGCAGCATGGATCATGATGCAGCTGTAGTAGGATGGATCATGATGCAGCTGTAGTAGCATGGATTATGATGCAGCTGTAGTAGGATGGCTCATGATGCAGCTGTAGTAGGATGGATTATGATGCAGCTGTAGTAGGATGGATCATGATGCAGCTGTAGTAGCATGGATCATGATGCAGCTGTAGTAGGATGGATCATGATGCAGCTGTAGTAGCATGGATCATGATGCAGCTGTAGTAGGATGGATCATGATGCAGCTGTAGTAGGATGGATCATGATGCAGCTGTAGTAGGATGGATCATGATGCAGCTGTAGTAGGATGGATCATGATGCAGCTGTAGTAGGATGGATCATGATGCAGCTGTAGTAGGATGGATCATGATGCAGCTGTAGTAGGATGGATCATGATGCAGCTGTAGTAGCATGGATGCATGATGCAGCTGTAGTAGGATGGATCATGATGCAGCTGTAGTAGCATGGATCATGATGCAGCTGTAGTAGGATGGATCATGATGCAGCTGTAGTAGCATGGATCATGATGCAGCTGTAGTAGGATGGATCATGATGCAGCTGTAGTAGGATGGATTATGATGCAGCTGTAGTAGGATGGATCATGATGCAGCTGTAGTAGGATGGATGTTGATGCAGCTGTAGAAGGATGGATCATGATGCAGCTGTAGTAGCATGGATCATGATGCAGCTGTAGTAGGATGGATTATGATGCAGCTGTAGTAGCATGGATCATGATGCAGCTGTAGTAGGATGGATGCATGATGCAGCTGTAGTAGGATGGATCATGATGCAGCTGTAGTAGGATGGATGCATGATGCAGCTGTAGTAGGATGGATCATGATGCAGCTGTAGTAGGATGGATGTTGATGCAGCTGTAGAAGGATGGATCATGATGCAGCTGTAGTCGCATGGATCATGATGCAGCTGTAGTAGGATGGCTCATGATGCAGCTGTAGTAGGATGGATGTTGATGCAGCTGTAGAAGGATGGATCATGATGCAGCTGTAGTAGCATAGATCATGATGCAGCTGTAGTAGGATGGATGTTGATGCAGCTGTAGTAGGATGGATCATGATGCAGCTGTAGTAGGATGGATTATGATGCAGCTGTAGTAGGATGGCTCATGATGCAGCTGTAGTAGCATGGATCATGATGCAGCTGTAGTAGGATGGATCATGATGCAGCTGTAGTAGGATGGATCATGATGCAGCTGTAGTAGGATGGATCATGATGCAGCTGTAGTAGGATGGATCATGATGCAGCTGTAGTAGGATGGATCATGATGCAGCTGTAGTAGGATGGATCATGATGCAGCTGTAGTAGCATGGATGTTGATGCAGCTGTAGTAGCATGGATCATGATGCAGCTGTAGTAGGATGGATGTTGATGCAGCTGTAGTAGGATGGATCATGATGCAGCTGTAGTAGGATGGATCATGATGCAGCTGTAGTAGGATGGATCATGATGCAGCTGTAGTAGCATGGATGTTGATGCAGCTGTAGTAGCATGGATCATGATGCAGCTGTAGTAGCATGGATGTTGATGCAGCTGTAGTAGCATGGATCATGATGCAGCTGTAGTAGCATGGATGTTGATGCAGCTGTAGTAGGATGGATGTTGATGCAGCTGTAGTAACATGGATCATGATGCAGCTGTAGTAACATGGATCATGATGCAGCTGTAGTAGCATGGATGTTGATGCAGCTGTAGTAGCATGGATCATGATGCAGCTGTAGTAGCATGGATGTTGATGCAGCTGTAGTAACATGGATCATGATGCAGCTGTAGTAACATGGATCATGATGCAGCTGTAGTAGGATGGATGTTGATGCAGCTGTAGTAGCATGGATCATGATGCAGCTGTAGTACGATGGATGTTGATGCAGCTGTAGTAGGATGGATCATGATGCAGCTGTAGTAGGATGGATCATGATGCAGCTGTAGTAGGATGGATGTTGATGCAGCTGTAGTAGCATGGATCATGATGCAGCTGTAGTAGCATGGATCATGATGCAGCTGTAGTAGGATGGATGTTGATGCAGCTGTAGTAGCATGGATCATGATGCAGCTGTAGTAGGATGGATGTTGATGCAGCTGTAGTACGATGGATCATGATGCAGCCGTAGTAGGATGGATCATGATGCAGCTGTAGTAGGATGGATCATGATGCAGCTGTAGTAGCATGGATGTTGATGCAGCTGTAGTAGCATGGATCATGATGCAGCTGTAGTAGCATGGATGTTGATGCAGCTGTAGTAGCATGGATCATGATGCAGCTGTAGT
>NW_026284126.1:0-36086 GCF_023373465.1 Oncorhynchus keta
CCACGTCCAGATAAAGCATCATGTTAATGTTACTACTGTTTGGCTGGTGGAGGTCCTGTAGAACCACGTCTAGATAAAGCATCATGTTAATGTTACTACTTGGCTTCGGCAGTTGGAGGTCCTGATGAACCACGTCCAGATAAAGCATCATGTTAATGTTACTACTGGTTGGCTGGTGGAGGTCCTGTAGAACCACGTCCAGATAAAGCATCATGTTATAAAAATACTACTGGTTGGCCGGTGGAGGTCCTGTAGAACCACGCCCAGATAAAGCATCATGTTAATGTTACTACTGGTTGGCTGGTGGAGGTCCTGTAGAACCACGTCCAGATAAAGCATCATGTTAATGTTTACTACTGGTTGGCTGGTGGAGGTCCTGATGAACCACGTCCAGATAAACCATCATGTTAATGTTACTACTGGTTGGCTGGTGGAGGTCCTGATGAACCACGTCCAGATAAAGCATCATGTTAATGTTACTACTGGTTGGCTGGTAAGGTCCTGATGAACCACGCCCAGATAAAGCATCATGTTAATGTTACTACTGGTTGGCTGGTGGAGGTCCTGATGAACCACGTCCAGATAAAGCATCATGTTAATGTTACTAATGGTTGGCTGGTGGAGGTCCTGATGAAACCACGTCCAGATAAAGCATCATGTTAATGTTACTACTGGTTGGCTGGTGGAGGTCCTGATGAACCACGTCCAGATAAAGCATCATGTTAATGTTACTACTGGTTGGCTGGTGGAGGTCCTGTAGAACCACGTCCAGATAAAGCATCATGTTAATGTTACTACTGGTTGGCTGGTGGAGGTCCTGATGAACCACGTCCAGATAAAGCATCAGTTAATGTTACTAATGGTTGGCTGGTGGAGGTCCTGATGAACCACGTCCAGATAAAGCATCATGTTAATGTTACTACTGGTTGGCTGGTGGAGGTCCTGATGAACCACGTCCAGATAAAGCATCATGTTAATGTTACTACTGGTTGGCTGGTGGAGGTCCTGATGAACCACGCCCAGATAAAGCATCATGTTAATGTTACTACTGGTTGGCTGGTGGAGGTCCTGTAGAACCACGTCCAGATAAAGCATCATGTTAATGTTACTACTGGTTGGCTGGTGGAGGTCCTGTAGAACCACGCCCAGATAAAGCATCATGTTAATGTTTACTACTGGTTGGCTGGTGGAGGTCCTGTAGAACCAGGTCCAGATAAAGCATCATGTTAATGTTACTACTGGTTGGCTGGTGGAGGTCCTGATGAACCACGTCCAGATAAAGCATCATGTTAATGTTACTACTGGTTGGCTGGTGGAGGTCCTGTAGAACCACGTCCAGATAAAGCATCATGTTAATGTTACTACTGGTTGGCTGGTGGAGGTCCTGTAGAACCACGTCCAGATAAACCATCATGTTAATGTTACTACTGGTTGGCCGGTGGAGGTCCTGATGAACCACGCCCAGATAAAGCATCATGTTAATGTTACTACTGGTTGGCTGGTGGAGGTCCTGATGAACCACGTCCAGATAAAGCATCATGTTAATGTTACTACTGGTCGGCTGGTGGAGGTCCTGTAGAACCACGTCCAGATAAAGCATCATGTTAATGTTACTACTGGTTGGCTGGTGGAGGTCCTGATGAACCACGTCCAGATAAAGCATCATGTTAATGTTACTACTGGTTGGCTGGTGGAGGTCCTGATGAACCACGTCCAGATAAAGCATCATGTTAATGTTACTACTGGTTGGCTGGTGGAGGTCCTGGAGAACCACGTCCAGATAAAGCATCATGTTAATGTTACTACTGGTTGGCTGGTGGAGGTCCTGATGAACCACGTCCAGATAAAGCATCATGTTAATGTTACTACTGGTTGGCTGGTGGAGGTCCTGATGAACCACGTCCAGATAAAGCATCATGTTAATGTTACTACTGGTTGGCTGGTAGAGGTCCTGGAGAACCACGTCCAGATAAAGCATCATGTTAATGTTACTACTGGTTGGCTGGTGGAGGTCCTGGAGAACCATGTCCAGATAAAGCATCATGTTAATGTTACTACTGGTTGGCTGGTGGAGGTCCTGATGAACCACGTCCAGATAAAGCATCATGTTAATGTTACTACTGGTTGGCTGGTGGAGATCCTGATGAACCATGTCCAGATAAAGCATCATGTTAATGTTACTACTGGTTGGCTGGTGGAGGTCCTGGAGAACCACGTCCAGATAAAGCATCATGTTAATGTTACTACTGGTTGGCTGGTGGAGGTCCTGATGAACCACGTCCAGATAAAGCATCATGTTAATGTTACTACTGGTTCGCTGGTGGAGGTCCTGATGAACCAGGTCCAGATAAAGCATCATGTTAATGTTACTACTGGTTGGCTGATGGAGGTCCTGATGAACCACGTCCAGATAAAGCATCATGTTAATGTTAGTACTGGTTGGCTGGTGGAGGTCCTGATGAACCACGTCCAGATAAAGGGTCATGTTAATACTGGTTGGCTGGTGGAGATCCTGTAGAACCACGTCCAGATAAAGCATCATGTTAATGTTAATACTGGTTGGCTGGTGGAGGTCCTGTAGAACCACGTCCAGATAAAGCATCATGTTAATGTTACTACTGGTTGGCTGGTGGAGGTCCTGATGAACCACGTCCAGATAAAGCATCATGTTAATGTTACTACTGGTTGGCTGGTGGAGGTCCTGATGAACCACGTCCAGATAAAGCATCATGTTAATGTTACTACTGGTTGGCTGGTGGAGGTCCTGATGAACCACGTCCAGATAAAGCATCATGTTAATGTTACTACTGGTTGGCTGGTGGAGGTCCTGATGAACCACGTCCAGATAAAGCATCATGTTAATGTTACTACTGGTTGGCTGGTGGAGGTCCTGATGAACCACGTCCAGATAAAGCATCATGTTAATGTTACTACTGGTTGGCTGGTGGAGGTCCTGATGAACCACGTCCAGATAAAGCATCATGTTAATGTTACTACTGGTTGGCTGGTGGAGGTCCTGGAGAACCATGTCCAGATAAAGCATCATATTAATGTTACTACTGGTTGGCTGGTGGAGGTCCTGGAGAACCATGTCCAGATAAAGCATCATATTAATGTTACTACTGGTTGGCTGGTGGAGGTCCTGTAGAACCACGTCCAGATAAAGCATCATGTTAATGTTACTACTGGTTGGCTGGTGGAGGTCCTGATGAACCACGTCCAGATAAAGCATCATGTTAATGTTACTACTGGTTGGCTGGTGGAGGTCCTGTAGAACCACGTCCAGATAAAGCATCATGTTAATGTTACTACTGGTTGGCTGGTGGAGGTCCTGATGAACCACGTCCAGATAAAGCATCATGTTAATGTTACTACTGGTTGGCTGGTGGAGGTCCTGTAGAACCACGTCCAGATAAAGCATCATGTTAATGTTACTACTGGTTGGCTGCTGGAGGTCCTGGAGAACCACGTCCAGATAAAGCATCATGTTAATGTTACTACTGGTTGGCTGGTGGAGGTCCTGATGAACCACGTCCAGATAAAGCATCATGTTAATGTTACTACTGGTTGGCTGGTGGAGGTCCTGGTGAACCACGTCCAGATAAAGCATCATGTTAATGTTACTACTACGGGTCGGCTGGTGGAGGTCCTGATGAACCACGTCCAGATAAAGCATCATGTTAATGTTACTACTGGTTGGCTGGTGGAGGTCCTGTAGAACCACGTCCAGATAAAGCATCATGTTAATGTTACTACTGGTTGGCTGGTGGAGGTCCTGATGAACCACGTCCAGATAAACCATCATGTTAATGTTACTACTGGTTGGCTGGTGGAGGTCCTGATGAACCACGCCCAGATAAAGCATCATGTTAATGTTACTACTGGTTGGCTGGTGGAGGTCCTGATGAACCACGTCCAGATAAAGCATCATGTTAATGTTACTAATGGTTGGCTGGTGGAGGTCCTGATGAACCACGTCCAGATAAAGCATCATGTTAATGTTCCTACTGGTTGGCTGGTGGAGGTCCTGATGAACCACGTCCAGATAAAGCATCATGTTAATGTTACTACTGGTTGGCTGGTGGAGGTCCTGAAGAACCACGTCCAGATAAAGCATCATGTTAATGTTACTACTGGTTGGCTGGTGGAGGTCCTGATGAACCACGTCCAGATAAAGCATCATGTTAATGTTACTACTGGTTGGCTGGTGGAGGTCCTGGAGAACCACGTCTAGATAAAACGGGGTGGAAAAGTTCAATGAAAAAAGTAGAGCGAGGGAAAAAATATATATAAAACGGTAATTAAAAAGTAAAAACCGTTGGCAGGTAGCAAAGGAACGTTAGCCAGTCATTAAACCTGTAAACAAGTCTATACATTGGGATCACATTGAATCAATGAGTAAAACTGATTGGATTTGCAAAAATTCATCAACTTGTTTGTTATAGCCAGGATAATCTCCTCTCCGTTTGCTATAGCCCAGATAATCTCCTCTCTCTTTGCTATAGCCAGGATAATCTCCTCTGTTTGCTATAGCCCGCATAATCTCCTCTGTGTTTGTTATAGCCAGGATAATCTCCTCTCTGTTTGTTATAGCCCGGATAATCTCCTCTCTGTTTGCTATAGCCCGGATAATCTCCTCTGTGTCTGGTATAGCCAGGATAATCTCCTCTCTGTTTGTTATAGCCCGGATAATCTCCTCTCTGTTTGTTATAGCCAGGATAATCTCCTCTCTGTTTGCTATAGCCAGGATAATCTCCTCTCTGTTTGCTATAGCCAGAATAATCTCCCCTCTGTCTACTATAGCAAGGATAATCTCCTCTGTTTGCTATAGCCAGTATAATCTCCTCTCTGTTTGCTATAGCCAGGATAATCTCCTCTCTGTCTGCTATAGCCAGGATAATCTCCTCTCTGTTTGCTATAGCCAGGATAATCTCCTCTCTGTTTGCTATAGCCAGGATAATCTCCTCTCTGTATGCTATAGCCAGGATAATCTCCTCTCCATTTGTTATAGCCCGGATAATCTCCTCTCTGTTTGTTATAGCCAGGATAATCTCCTCTCTGTATGCTATAGCCAGGATAATCTCCTCTCTGTTTGTTATAGCCAGGATAATCTCCTCTCTGTTTGCTATAGCCAGGATAATCTCCTCTCTGTTTGTTATAGCCAGGATAATCTCCTCTCTGTTTGCTATAGCCAGGATAATCTCCTCTCTGTTTGCTATAGCCAGGATAATCTCCTCTCTCTTTGCTATAGCCAGGATAATCTCCTCTCTGTTTGTTATAGCCCGGATAATCTCCTCTCTCTTTGCTATAGCCAGGATAATCTCCTCTCTGTTTGCTATAGCCAGGATAATCTCCTCTCTGTATGCTATAGCCAAGATAATCTCCTCTCTGTCTGCTATAGCCAGGATAATCTCCTCTCTGTTTGCTATAGCCAGGATAATCTCCTCTCTGTTTGCTATAGCCAGGATAATCTCCTCTCTGTTTGCTATAGCCAGGATAATCTCCTCTCTGTTTGCTATAGCCAGGATAATCTCCTCTCTGTTTGCTATAGCCAGGATAATCTCCTCTCTGTTTGCTATAGCCAGGATAATCTCCTCTCTGTATGCTATAGCCAGGATAATCTCCTCTCCATTTGTTATAGCCCAGATAATCTCCTCTCTGTATGCTATAGCCAAGATAATCTCCTCTCTGTCTGCTATAGCCAGGATAATCTCCTCTCTGTTTTTATAGCCAGGATAATCTCCTCTCTGTGTGGTATAGCCAGGATAATCTCCTCTCTGTCTGCTATAGCCTGGATAATCTCTACTCTTTCTCCTGTGCTGTGTTGTAGGCTATGGGATGGCCTGGCATCTCTAGTATCCTGCTATAACCAGTCCAGCCTCTGGGTTTCTGATGGAGGTTGGCCAGCCAGTCATTATCTCCTCTCTGTCTGCTATAGTTAGCCATTATCTACTCTATGTCTGCTATAGCCAGTCATTATCTCCACTCTAAATGTCTGCTATATCTCCTCTCTGTCTGCTATAGCCAGTCATGACCTCCTCTCTAAATGTCTGCTATAGCCAGTCATTATCTCCTCTCTAACTGTCTGCTAGAGCTAGTCATTATCTCCATACTGTCTGCTATAGCCAATCATTTTCTCCACTCTAACTGTCAGCTATAGCCAGTCATTATCTCCTCTCTAACTCTCTGGTATTGCCAGTCATTATTTCCTCTCTGTCTGCTATAGCCAGTCATCTCTGTCTGCTAGAGCCAGTCATTATATTCTCTCTGTCTGCTATATCCCATCATTATCTCCTCTCCAACTCTCTGGTATTGACAGTCATTATCTCCTCTCCACACTGTCTGCTATAGCCAGTCATTATCTCCACTCTAACTGTCTGATATAGCCAGTCATTATCTCCTCTCTAACTGTCTGCTATAGCCAGTCATTATCTCCACTCTAACTGTCTGCTATAGCCAGTCATTATCTCCTCTCTAACTGTCTGCTATAGCCAGTCATTATCTCCTCTCTGTCTGATATAGCCAGTCATTATCTCCTCTCTAACTGTCTGCTATAGCCAGTCATTATCTCCACACTGTCTGATATAGCCAGTCATTATCTCCTCTCTAACTGTCTGCTATAGCCAGTCATTATCTCCACACTGTCTGCTATAGCCAGTCATTATCTCCTCTCTATCTGTCTGCTATAGCTAGTCATTATCTACACTCGAACTGTCTGCTATAGCCAGTCAATATCTCCACTCTAACTGTCTGCTATAGCCAGTCATTATCTCCACTCTAACTGTCTGATATAGCCAGTCATTATCTCCTCTCTAACTGTCTGCTATAGCCAGTCATTATATCCACTCTAACTGTCTGCTATAGCCAGTCATTATCTCCTCTCTATCTGTCTGCTATAGCTAGTCATTATCTACACTCAAACTGTCTGCTATAGCCACTCATTATCTCCACTCTAACTTTCTGCTATAGCCAGTCATTATCTCCTCTCTAAATGTCTGATATAGCCCGCCATTATCTCCTCTCTAACTGTCTACTATAGCCAGTCATTATCTCCTCTCTAAATGTCTGATATAGCCAGTCATTATCTCCACGCTGTCTGGTAAAGCCAGTCATCCCATCTCTGTCTGCTTTAGCCAGTCATTATCTCCTCTCTAACTCTCTGGTATTGCCAGTCATTATCTCCTCTCTGTCTGCTATAGCCAGTCATCTCTGTCTGCTAGAGCCAGTCAGTATATTCTCTCTGTCTGCTATAGCCCATCATTATCTCCTCTCCAACTGTCTGGTATTGACAGTCATTATTCCCGCTCTAACTGTATGCTAAAGCCAGTCATTATTCCCACACTGTCTACTATAACCAGTCATTATCTCCTCTCTAACTATCTGCTAAAGCAGTCATTATCTCCTCTCTAACTGTCTGCTATAGCCAGTCATTATCTCCTCTCGAAATGTCTGATATAGCCATCCATTATCTCCTCTCTAAATGTCTGCTATAACCAGTCATTATCTCCACACTCCCTGCTATCCAGTCATTATCTCCACTCTAACTGCCTGGTATAGCCAGTCATTATCTCCTCTCTAACTGTCTGCTATAACCAGTCATTATCTCCACTCTAACTGCCTGGTATAGCCAGTCATTATCTCCTCTCTAACTGTCTGCTTTAGCCCATCATTATCTCCTCTCCAACTCTCTGGTATTGCCAGTCATTATCTCATCTCTGTCTGCTATAGCCAGTCATATCTGTCTGCTACAGGTCGCCATTATCTCCTCTCCAACTCTCTGGTATTGCCAGTCATTATCTCATCTCTGTCTGCTATAGCCAGTCATATCTGTCTGCTACAGGTCGCCATTATCTCCTCTCCAACTCTCTGGTATTGCCAGTCATTATCTCCTCTCTGTCTGCTATAGCCAGTCATCTCTGTCTGCTATAGCCAGTCATTATATTCTCTCTGTCTGCTGTAGCCCGTCATTATCTCCTCTCCAACTCTCTGGTATTGTCAGTCATTATCTCCTCTCTGGCTGTCTGCTATAGGCTCAGAGGAAGACTGGAATGGCTGGTAATGTGACAGGTGGCAGCGTGGTAGGCACAGCTTGCTCCATGAATTAATCATGAGAGTTGAGGATTAGGTGACAAAACAAACATTCTGGATAATATAGAGAATCTTCAACTATTTATTGATCAGCATTTTGATATGCTTGAAAACTAATCAGGTACACCGAACCGAGGACCTCAAGCTTTGAGAGCGAAACCGTCATCTAAAATTCCAACCCTAACATTGGAGATGTTTTTATAACTATGTCTGGAAAAGATTGATTACCAGCATGAGAGAGCAGTTGAAAAAACTGGATCTACTGCCTGGGCTGCTGGGGGAGGTTGATGCCTTAAAAACAGGAATGGATTACAGTGATAAAATGATGGAGGAAATACGAGCGGAAAATAAGATATTGAAAACAAGCGTGGACTCCATAAAAGACACCATAGAGAGGCTACGGTACAATGATAAGATAAACTACCGTGGGACTCCCTAAGAACACCATAGAGAGGCTACGGTACAATGATAAAACAAACTACCGTGGGACTCCCTAAGAACACCATAGAGAGGCTACGGTACAATGATAAGACAAACTACCGTGGGACTCCCTAAGAACACCATAGAGGCTACGGTACAATGATAAAACAAACTACAGTGGGACTCCCTAAGAACACCATAGAGGCTACGGTATGATAATTAAACAATGAAAGCCACAATACTTCATCTGAAGTGCAGAAGAATGAAGAATAATAGTGTTATTAAGGGAATACAGTAATTCTGTTATAAAGGGAATACAGTAATTCTGTTATAAAGGGAATACTGTAATAGTGTTATTAAGGGAATACAGTAATTCTGTTATAAAGGGAATACAGTAATAGTGTTATAAAGGGAATACAGTAATACTGTTATTAAGGGAATACAGTAATACTGTTATTAAGGGAATACAGTAATACTGTTATAAAGGGAATACAGTAATACTGTTATAAAGGGAATACAGTAATACTGTTATAAAGGGAATACAGTAATACTGTTATTAAGGGAATACAGTAATACTGTTATTAAGGGAATACAGTAATACTGTTATTAAGGGAATACAGTAATACTGTTATTAAGGGAATACAGTAATACTGTTATTAAGGGAATACAGTAATACTGTTATTAAGGGAATACAGTAATACTGTTATTAAGGGAATACAGTAATACTGTTATTAAGGGAATACAGTAATACTGTTATTAAGGGAATACAGTAATACTGTTATTAAGGGAATACAGTAATACTGTTATTAAGGGAATACAGTAATACTGTTATTAAGGAATACAGTAATACTGTTATTAAGGGAATACAGTAATACTGTTATTAAGGGAATACAGTAATACTGTTATTAAGGGAATACAGTAATACTTTTATTAAGGGAATACAGTAATACTGTTATAAAGTGAATACAGTACGTGTTATTAAGGGAATACAGTAATACTGTTATAAAGTGAATACAGTAATACTGTTATAAAGTGAATACAGTACGTGTTATTAAGGAAATACAGTAATACTGTTATTAAGGGAATACAGTAATACTGTTATTAAGGGAATACAGTAATACTGTTATAAAGGGAATACAGTAATAGTGTTATAAAGGGAATACAGTAATAGTGTTATAAAGGGAATACAGTAATAGTGTTATTAAGGGAATACAGTAATACTGTTATAAAGTGAATACAGTAATACTGTTAAGTGAATAAAAGAGGATGTAAACTATCAGCCAACGGAGGAAAAGTCAAGGTGTTTCATGAAAGGATGACTGACGAACAGGTGGCAACAAATGATTTTCAAAAGGTTCATCATTTCGGTGGCAGAGCAGAGGGAAGGTCCCGTCTGATTGTAGCAATGCTAACTCACTACAACATGTAAATTGCCTTGTTAAACAACAGGGAAGGGAATTGAAGAACACCCCATTCTCTAATAATTAAACATTTCCCCATGAAATAGTGGAGAGACGACGTGTCCTCTACCCCACTTTCAAAAGGCTCTGATCAGAGAAGCAGAATGTTTATCTTGCGGGCGATAAATTATATGTAAACAACCACATGTTCAAGGACTCAACGATTACAACATGGGTGTGTGTAATAGCTACAGTACCTCCTGTTGAAGTAGTTCCCGATACATACCACATTACATAGTACAAATATGGATTAATTTAGTTTAAAAAAAAAAAAAATAGCATGATGGACTTTTTTTATTCATGCAGTATGGAACCGTGTATTATGTAAAATGAGGTAATGAAGACTTAATATCAGGTTCTGATTTAGGGGAAGGCGAAGATGGGAAAGGCTGATCTTTGTAAATTGTTTATTAGTGGATTAGGGATTGTCAACAGGGTTGTGGTCTCTATTTGTGGATTAGATAACAACAGGGCTGTTGTCTCTAGTGGAGTAGGTATTGTCTACAGGGTTGTTGTCTCTAATAGTGTTAGGTCTTGTCTACAGGGTTGTTGTCTCTAATGTGTTAGGTCTTGTCTACAGGGTTGTTGTCTCTAATAGTGTTAGGTCTTGTCTACAGGGTTGTTGTCTCTAATAGTGTTAGGTCTTGTCTACAGGGTTGTTGACTCTAATGTGTTAGGCCTTGTCTACAGGGTTGTTGTCTCTAATAGTGTTAGGTCTTGTCTACAGGGTTGTTGTCTCTAATAGTGTTAGGTCTTGTCTACAGGGTTGTTGTCTCTAATGGATTAGGTCTTGTCTACAGGGTTGTTGTCTCTAATAGTGTTAGGTCTTGTCTACAGGGTTGTTGTCTCTAATGGATTAGGTCTTGTCTACAGGGTTGTTGTCTCTAATGGATTAGGTCTTGTCTACAGGGTTGTTGTCTCTAATAGTGTTAGGTCTTGTCTACAGGGTTGTTGTCTCTAATGTGATTAGGTCTTGTCTACAGGGTTGTTGTCTCTAATGGATTAGGTCTTGTCTACAGGGTTGTTGTCTCTAATGTGTTAGGTCTTGTCTACAGGGTTGTTGTCTCTAATGGATTAGGTCTTGTCTACAGGGTTGTTGTCTCTAATGTGTTAATAGTGTCTCTAGGTCTTGTCTACAGGGTTGTTGTCTCTAATAGTGTTAGGTCTTGTCTACAGGGTTGTTGTCTCTAATAGTGTTAGGTCTTGTCTACAGGGTTGTTGACTCTAATGTGTTAGGCCTTGTCTACAGGGTTGTTGTCTCTAATAGTGTTAGGTCTTGTCTACAGGGTTGTTGTCTCTAATAGTGTTAGGTCTTGTCTACAGGGTTGTTGTCTCTAATAGTGTTAGGTCTTGTCTACAGGGTTGTTGTCTCTAATGGATTAGGTCTTGTCTACAGGGTTGTTGTCTCTAATAGTGTTAGGTCTTGTCTACAGGGTTGTTGTCTCTAATAGTGTTAGGTCTTGTCTACAGGGTTGTTGTCTCTAAGGGATTAGGTCTTGTCTACAGGGTTGTTGTCTCTAAGGGATTAGGTCTTGTCTACAGGGTTGTTGTCTCTAATAGTGTTAGGTCTTGTCTACAGGGTTGTTGTCTCTAATAGTGTTAGGTCTTGTCTACAGGGTTGTTGTCTCTAATAGTGTTAGGTCTTGTCTACACGGTTGTTGTCTCTAATAGTGTTAGGTCTTGTCTACAGGGTTGTTGTCTCTAAGGGATTAGGTCTTGTCTACAGGGTTGTTGTCTCTAATGGATTAGGTCTTGTCTACAGGGTTGTTGTCTCTAATAGTGTTAGGTCTTGTCTACAGGGTTGTTGTCTCTAATAGTGTTAGGTCTTGTCTACAGGGTTGTTGTCTCTAATGGATTAGGTCTTGTCTACAGGGTTGTTGTCTCTAATAGTGTTAGGTCTTGTCTACAGGGTTGTTGTCTCTAATAGTGTTAGGTCTTGTCTACAGGGTTGTTGTCTCTAATGGATTAGGTCTTGTCTACAGGGTTGTTGTCTCTAATAGTGTTAGGTCTTGTCTACAGGGTTGTTGTCTCTAATGGATTAGGTCTTGTCTACAGGGTTGTTGTCTCTAATAGTGTTAGGTCTTGTCTACAGGGTTGTTGTCTCTAATAGTGTTAGGTCTTGTCTACAGGGTTGTTGTCTCTAATAGTGTTAGGTCTTGTCTACAGGGTTGTTGACTCTAATGTGTTAGGCCTTGTCTACAGGGTTGTTGTCTCTAATAGTGTTAGGTCTTGTCTACAGGGTTGTTGTCTCTAATAGTGTTAGGTCTTGTCTACAGGGTTGTTGTCTCTAATAGTGTTAGGTCTTGTCTACAGGGTTGTTGTCTCTAATGGATTAGGTCTTGTCTACAGGGTTGTTGTCTCTAATAGTGTTAGGTCTTGTCTACAGGGTTGTTGTCTCTAATAGTGTTAGGTCTTGTCTACAGGGTTGTTGTCTCTAAGGGATTAGGTCTTGTCTACAGGGTTGTTGTCTCTAAGGGATTAGGTCTTGTCTACAGGGTTGTTGTCTCTAATAGTGTTAGGTCTTGTCTACAGGGTTGTTGTCTCTAATAGTGTTAGGTCTTGTCTACAGGGTTGTTGTCTCTAATAGTGTTAGGTCTTGTCTACACGGTTGTTGTCTCTAATAGTGTTAGGTCTTGTCTACAGGGTTGTTGTCTCTAAGGGATTAGGTCTTGTCTACAGGGTTGTTGTCTCTAATAGTGTTAGGTCTTGTCTACAGGGTTGTTGTCTCTAATAGTGTTAGGTATTGTCTACAGGGTTGTTGTCTCTAATAGTGTTAGGTCTTGTCTACAGGGTTGTTGTCTCTAATAGTGTTAGGTCTTGTCTACAGGGTTGTTGTCTCTAATGTGTTAGGTCTTGTCTACAGGGTTGTTGTCTCTAATGTGTTAGGTCTTGTCTACAGGGTTGTTGTCTCTAATGTGTTAGGTCTTGTCTACAGGGTTGTTGTCTCTAAGGGATTAGGTCTTGTCTACAGGGTTGTTGTCTCTAATGTGTTAGGTCTTGTCTACAGGGTTGTTGTCTCTAATAGTGTTAGGTCTTGTCTACAGGGTTGTTGTCTCTAATAGTGTTAGGTCTTGTCTACAGGGTTGTTGTCTCTAATAGTGTTAGGTCTTGTCTACAGGGTTGTTGTCTCTAAGGGATTAGGTCTTGTCTACAGGGTTGTTGTCTCTAATGTGTTAGGTCTTGTCTACAGGGTTGTTGTCTCTAATAGTGTTAGGTCTTGTCTACAGGGTTGTTGTCTCTAATAGTGTTAGGTCTTGTCTACAGGGTTGTTGTCTCTAATGGTTTAGGTCTTGTCTACAGGGTTGTTGTCTCTAATGTGTTAGGTCTTGTCTACAGGGTTGTTGTCTCTAATAGTGTTAGGTCTTGTCTACAGGGTTGTTGTCTCTAATGTGTTAGGTCTTGTCTACAGGGTTGTTGTCTCTAATAGTGTTAGGTCTTGTCTACAGGGTTGTTGTCTCTAATGTGTTAGGTCTTGTCTACAGGGTTGTTGTCTCTAATAGTGTTAGGTCTTGTCTACAAGGTTGTTGTCTCTAATAGTGTTAGGTCTTGTCTACAGGGTTGTTGTCTCTAATAGTGTTAGGTCTTGTCTACAAGGTTGTTGTCTCTAATAGTGTTAGGTCTTGTCTACAGGGTTGTTGACTCTAATAGTGTTAGGTCTTGTCTACAGGGTTGTTGTCTCTAATAGTGTTAGGTCTTGTCTACAAGGTTGTTGTCTCTAATAGTGTTAGGTCTTGTCTACAAGGTTGTTGTCTCTAATAGTGTTAGGTCTTGTCTACAGGGTTGTTGACTCTAATAGTGTTAGGTCTTGTCTACAGGGTTGTTGACTCTAATGTGTTAGGCCTTGTCTACAAGGTTGTTGTCTCTAATAGTGTTAGGTCTTGTCTACAGGGTTGTTGACTCTAATAGTGTTAGGTCTTGTCTACAGGGTTGTTGACTCTAATGTGTTAGGCCTTGTCTACAGGGTTGTTGTCTCTAATAGTGTTAGGTCTTGTCTACAAGGTTGTTGTCTCTAATAGTGTTAGGTCTTGTCTACAGGGTTGTTGACTCTAATAGTGTTAGGTCTTGTCTACAGGGTTGTTGACTCTAATGTGTTAGGCCTTGTCTACAGGGTTGTTGTCTCTAAGGGGTTAGGTGTTGTCTACAGGGTTGTTGTCTCTACTAGTGTTAGGTCTTGTCTACAGGGTTGTTGTCTCTAATAGTGTTAGGTCTTGTCTACAGGGTTGTTGTCTCTAATAGTGTTAGGTCTTGTCTACAGGGTTGTTGTCTCTAAGGGGTTAGGTGTTGTCTACAGGATTGTTGTCTCTAATGTGTTAGGTCTTGTCTACAGGGTTGTTGTCTCTAATAGTGTTAGGTCTTGTCTACAGGGTTGTTGTCTCTAATAGTGTTAGGTCTTGTCTACAGGGTTGTTGTCTCTAATGTGTTAGGTCTTGTCTACAGGGTTGTTGTCTCTAATAGTGTTAGGTCTTGTCTACAGGGTTGTTGTCTCTAATAGTGTTAGGTCTTGTCTACAGGGTTGTTGTCTCTAATAGTGTTAGGTCTTGTCTACAGGGTTGTTGTCTCTAATAGTGTTAGGTCTTGTCTACAGGGTTGTTGTCTCTAATGTGTTAGGTCTTGTCTACAGGGTTGTTGTCTCTAATAGTGTTAGGTCTTGTCTACAGGGTTGTTCTCTAATAGTGTTAGGTCTTGTCTACAGGGTTGTTGTCTCTAATAGTGTTAGGTCTTGTCTACAGGGTTGTTGTCTCTAAGGGGTTAGGTCTTGTCTACAGGGTTGTTGTCTCTAATAGTGTTAGGTCTTGTCTACAGGGTTGTTGTCTCTAATAGTGTTAGGTCTTGTCTACAGGGTTGTTGTCTGTAATAGTGTTAGGCCTTGTCTACAGGGTTGTTGTCTCTAATGTGTTAGGTCTTGTCTACAGGGTTGTTGTCTCTAATAGTGTTAGGTCTTATCTACAGGGTTGTTGTCTCTAATAGTGTTAGGTCTTGTCTACAGGGTTGTTGTCTCTAATAGTGTTAGGTCTTGTCTACAGGGTTGTTGTCTCTAATGTGTTAGGTCTTGTCTACAGGGTTGTTGTCTCTAATGTGTTAGGTCTTGTCTACAGGGTTGTTGTCTCTAATAGTGTTAGGTCTTGTCTACAGGGTTGTTGTCTCTAAGGGATTAGGTCTTGTCTACAGGGTTGTTGTCTCTAATGTGTTAGGGCTTGTCTACAGGGTTGTTGTCTCTAATGGATTAGGTCTTGTCTACAGGGTTGTTGTCTCTAATGGATTAGGTCTTGTCTACAGGGTTGTTGTCTCTAATGTGTTAGGTCTTGTCTACAGGGTTGTTGTCTCTAATAGTGTTAGGTCTTGTCTACAGGGTTGTTGTCTCTAATAGTGTTAGGTCTTGTCTACAGGGTTGTTGTCTCTAATGTGTTAGGTCTTGTCTACAGGGTTGTTGTCTCTAATAGTGTTAGGTCTTGTCTACAGGGTTGTTGTCTCTAATGTGTTAGGTCTTGTCTACAGGGTTGTTGTCTCTAATAGTGTTAGGTCTTGTCTACAGGGTTGTTGTCTCTAATAGTGTTAGGTCTTGTCTACAGGGTTGTTGTCTCTAATAGTGTTAGGTCTTGTCTACAGGGTTGTTGTCTCTAATAGTGTTAGGTCTTGTCTACAGGGTTGTTGTCTCTAATAGTGTTAGGTCTTGTCTACAGGGTTGTTGACTCTAATGTGTTAGGCCTTGTCTACAGGGTTGTTGTCTCTAATAGTGTTAGGTCTTGTCTACAGGGTTGTTGTCTCTAATAGTGTTAGGTCTTGTCTACAGGGTTGTTGTCTCTAATAGTGTTAGGTCTTGTCTACAGGGTTGTTGTCTCTAATGGATTAGGTCTTGTCTACAGGGTTGTTGTCTCTAATAGTGTTAGGTCTTGTCTACAGGGTTGTTGTCTCTAATAGTGTTAGGTCTTGTCTACAGGGTTGTTGTCTCTAAGGGATTAGGTCTTGTCTACAGGGTTGTTGTCTCTAAGGGATTAGGTCTTGTCTACAGGGTTGTTGTCTCTAATAGTGTTAGGTCTTGTCTACAGGGTTGTTGTCTCTAATAGTGTTAGGTCTTGTCTACAGGGTTGTTGTCTCTAATAGTGTTAGGTCTTGTCTACACGGTTGTTGTCTCTAATAGTGTTAGGTCTTGTCTACAGGGTTGTTGTCTCTAAGGGATTAGGTCTTGTCTACAGGGTTGTTGTCTCTAATAGTGTTAGGTCTTGTCTACAGGGTTGTTGTCTCTAATAGTGTTAGGTATTGTCTACAGGGTTGTTGTCTCTAATAGTGTTAGGTCTTGTCTACAGGGTTGTTGTCTCTAATAGTGTTAGGTCTTGTCTACAGGGTTGTTGTCTCTAATGTGTTAGGTCTTGTCTACAGGGTTGTTGTCTCTAATGTGTTAGGTCTTGTCTACAGGGTTGTTGTCTCTAATGTGTTAGGTCTTGTCTACAGGGTTGTTGTCTCTAAGGGATTAGGTCTTGTCTACAGGGTTGTTGTCTCTAATGTGTTAGGTCTTGTCTACAGGGTTGTTGTCTCTAATAGTGTTAGGTCTTGTCTACAGGGTTGTTGTCTCTAATAGTGTTAGGTCTTGTCTACAGGGTTGTTGTCTCTAATAGTGTTAGGTCTTGTCTACAGGGTTGTTGTCTCTAAGGGATTAGGTCTTGTCTACAGGGTTGTTGTCTCTAATGTGTTAGGTCTTGTCTACAGGGTTGTTGTCTCTAATAGTGTTAGGTCTTGTCTACAGGGTTGTTGTCTCTAATGTGTTAGGGCTTGTCTACAGGGTTGTTGTCTCTAATGGATTAGGTCTTGTCTACAGGGTTGTTGTCTCTAATGTGTTAGGTCTTGTCTACAGGGTTGTTGTCTCTAATAGTGTTAGGTCTTGTCTACAGGGTTGTTGTCTCTAATAGTGTTAGGTCTTGTCTACAGGGTTGTTGTCTCTAATGTGTTAGGTCTTGTCTACAGGGTTGTTGTCTCTAATGTGTTAGGTCTTGTCTACAGGGTTGTTGTCGCTAATGTGTTAGGTCTTGTCTACAGGGTTGTTGTCTCTAATAGTGTTAGGTCTTGTCTACAGGGTTGTTGTCTCTAATGTGTTAGGTCTTGTCTACAGGGTTGTTGTCTCTAATGTGTTAGGTCTTGTCTACAGGGTTGTTGTCTCTAATAGTGTTAGGTCTTGTCTACAGGGTTGTTGTCTCTAATAGTGTTAGGTCTTGTCTACAGGGTTGTTGTCTCTAAGGGATTAGGTATTGTCTACAGGGTTGTTGTCTCTAATAGTGTTAGGTCTTGTCTACAGGGTTGTTGTCTCTAATGTGTTACGTCTTGTCTACAGGGTTGTTGTCTCTAAGGGATTAGGTCTTGTCTACAGGGTTGTTGTCTCTAATGTGTTAGGTCTTGTCTACAGGGTTGTTGTCTCTAAGGGATTAGGTCTTGTCTACAGGGTTGTTGTCTCTAATAGTGTTAGGTCTTGTCTACAGGGTTGTTGTCTCTAATAGTGTTAGGTCTTGTCTACAGGGTTGTTGTCTCTAATAGTGTTAGGTCTTGTCTACAGGGTTGTTGTCTCTAATAGTGTTAGGTCTTGTCTACAGGGTTGTTGTCTCTAATAGTGTTAGGTCTTGTCTACAGCGTTGTTGTCTCTAATAGTGTTAGGTCTTGTCTACAGGGTTGTTGTCTCTAATAGTGTTAGGTCTTGTCTACAGGGTTGTTGTCTCTAATGTGTTAGGTCTTGTCTACAGGGTTGTTGTCTCTAATAGTGTTAGGTCTTGTCTACAGGGTTGTTGTCTCTAATAGTGTTAGGTCTTGTCTACAGGGTTGTTGTCTCTAATAGTGTTAGGTCTTGTCTACAGGGTTGTTGTCTCTAATGTGTTAGGTCTTGTCTACAGGGTTGTTGTCTCTAATGGATTAGGTCTTGTCTACAGGGTTGTTGTCTCTAATAGTGTTAGGTCTTGTCTACAGGGTTGTTGTCTCTAATGTGTTAGGTCTTGTCTACAGGGTTGTTGTCTCTAATAGTGTTAGGTCTTGTCTACAGGGTTGTTGTCTCTAATAGTGTTAGGTCTTGTCTACAGGGTTGTTGTCTCTAATAGTGTTAGGTCTTGTCTACAGGGTTGTTGTCTCTAATAGTGTTAGGTCTTGTCTACAGGGTTGTTGTCTCTAATGGTTTGGATCTTGTCTACAGGGTTGTTGTCTCTAATAGTGTTAGGTCTTGTCTACAGGGTTGTTGTCTCTAATAGTGTTAGGTCTTGTCTACAGGGTTGTTGTCTCTAAGGGATTAGGTCTTGTCTACAGGGTTGTTGTCTCTAATAGTGTTAGGTCTTGTCTACAGGGTTGTTGTCTCTAATAGTGTTAGGTCTTGTCTACAGGGTTGTTGTCTCTAATGTGTTAGGTCTTGTCTACAGGGTTGTTGTCTCTAATGTGTTAGGTCTTGTCTACAGGGTTGTTGTCTCTAATGTGTTAGGTCTTGTCTACAGGGTTGTTGTCTCTAATAGTGTTAGGTCTTGTCTACAGGGTTGTTGTCTCTAATAGTGTTAGGTCTTGTCTACAGGGTTGTTGTCTCTAATAGTGTTAGGTCTTGTCTACAGGGTTGTTGTCTCTAATGTGTTAGGTCTTGTCTCAGGGGTTGTCTCGTAATGTACAGGGTTGTTGTCTCTAATAGTGTTAGGTCTTGTCTACAGGGTTGTTGTCTCTAATGTGTTAGGTCTTGTCTACAGGGTTGTTGTCTCTAATGTGTTAGGTCTTGTCTACAGGGTTGTTGTCTCTAATATGTGTTAGGTCTTGTCTACAGGGTTGTTGTCTCTAATAGTGTTAGGTCTTGTCTACAGGGTTGTTGTCTCTAGTAGTGTTAGGTCTTGTCTACAGGGTTGTTGTCTCTAATAGTGTTAGGTCTTGTCTACAGGGTTGTTGTCTCTAATAGTGTTAGGTCTTGTCTAATAGTGGGTCTTGTTGTCTGTATGTGTTAGGTCTTGTCTACAGGGTTGTTGTCTCTAATAGTGTTAGGTCTTGTCTACAGGGTTGTTGTCTCTAATAGTGTTAGGTCTTGTCTACAGGGTTGTTGTCTCTAATGGTTTGGTCTTGTCTAGGGTTGTTGTCTCTAATGTGTTAGGGTCTACAGGGTTGTCTCTAATAGTGTTAGGTCTAATAGGTCTTGTCTACAGGTGTTAGGTCTTGTCTACAGGGTTGTTGTCTCTAATAGTGTTAGGTCTTGTCTACAGGGTTGTTGTCTCTAATAGTGTTAGGTCTTGTCTACAGGGTTGTTGTCTCTAATGGTTTGGATCTTGTCTACAGGGTTGTTGTCTCTAATAGTGTTAGGTCTTGTCTACAGGGTTGTTGTCTCTAATGGTTTGGGTCTTGTCTACAGGGTTGTTGTCTCTAATAGTGTTAGGTCTTGTCTACAGGGTTGTTGTCTCTAATAGTGTTAGGTCTTGTCTCTAATGTGTTAGGTCTTGTCAGGGTTGTTGTCTCTAATGTGTTAGGTCTTGTCTACAGGGTTGTTGTCTCTAAGGGATTAGGTCTTGTCTACAGGGTTGTTGTCTCTAATAGTGTTAGGTCTTGTCTACAGGGTTGTTGTCTCTAATAGTGTTAGGTCTTGTCTACAGGGTTGTTGTCTCTAATAGTGTTAGGTCTTGTCTACAGGGTTGTTGTCTCTAATGTGTTAGGTCTTGTCTACAGGGTTGTTGTCTCTAATGTGTTAGGTCTTGTCTACAGGGTTGTTGTCTCTAATGTGTTAGGTCTTGTCTACAGGGTTGTTGTCTCTAATAGTGTTAGGTCTTGTCTACAGGGTTGTTGTCTCTAATGTGTTAGGTCTTGTCTACAGGGTTGTTGTCTCTAATAGTGTTAGGTCTTGTCTACAGGGTTGTTGTCTCTAATAGTGTTAGGTCTTGTCTACAGGGTTGTTGTCTCTAATAGTGTTAGGTCTTGTCTACAGGGTTGTTGTCTCTAAGGGATTAGGTCTTGTCTACAGGGTTGTTGTCTCTAATGTGTTAGGTCTTGTCTACAGGGTTGTTGTCTCTAATAGTGTTAGGTCTTGTCTACAGGGTTGTTGTCTCTAATAGTGTTAGGTCTTGTCTACAGGGTTGTTGTCTCTAATGGTTAGGTCTTGTCTACAGGGTTGTTGTCTCTAATGTGTTAGGTCTTGTCTACAGGGTTGTTGTCTCTAATAGTGTTAGGTCTTGTCTACAGGGTTGTTGTCTCTAATAGTGTTAGGTCTTGTCTACAGGGTTGTTGTCTCTAATGTGTTAGGTCTTGTCTACAGGGTTGTTGTCTCTAATGTGTTAGGTCTTGTCTACAGGGTTGTTGTCTCTAATGTGTTAGGTCTTGTCTACAGGGTTGTTGTCTCTAATAGTGTTAGGTCTTGTCTCTAATAGTGTTAGGTACAGGGTTGTTGTCTCTAATGTGTTAGGTCTTGTCTACAGGGTTGTTGTCTCTAATGTGTTAGGTCTTGTCTACAGGGTTGTTGTCTCTAATAGTGTTAGGTCTTGTCTACAGGGTTGTTGTCTCTAATAGTGTTAGGTCTTGTCTACAGGGTTGTTGTCTCTAAGGGATTAGGTCTTGTCTACAGGGTTGTTGTCTCTAATAGTGTTAGGTCTTGTCTACAGGGTTGTTGTCTCTAATGTGTTAGGTCTTGTCTACAGGGTTGTTGTCTCTAATAGGATTAGGTCTTGTCTACAGGGTTGTTGTCTCTAATGTGTTAGGTCTTGTCTACAGGGTTGTTGTCTAATGGTTTGGGTCTAAGGGATTAGGTCTTGTCTACAGGGTTGTTGTCTCTAATAGTGTTAGGTCTTGTCTACAGGGTTGTTGTCTCTAATAGTGTTAGGTCTTGTCTACAGGGTTGTTGTCTCTAATAGTGTTAGGTCTTGTCTACAGGGTTGTTGTCTCTAATAGTGTTAGGTCTTGTCTACAGGGTTGTTGTCTCTAATAGTGTTAGGTCTTGTCTACAGGGTTGTTGTCTCTAATAGTGTTAGGTCTTGTCTACAGGGTTGTTGTCTCTAATAGTGTTAGGTCTTGTCTACAGGGTTGTTGTCTCTAATGTGTTAGGTCTTGTCTACAGGGTTGTTGTCTCTAATAGTGTTAGGTCTTGTCTACAGGGTTGTTGTCTCTAATAGTGTTAGGTCTTGTCTACAGGGTTGTTGTCTCTAATAGTGTTAGGTCTTGTCTACAGGGTTGTTGTCTCTAATGTGTTAGGTCTTGTCTACAGGGGGTTGTTGTCTTGTCTAAGGGTTGTTGATTAGGTCTTGTCTACAGGGTTGTTGTCTCTAATAGTGTTAGGTCTTGTCTACAGGGTTGTTGTCTCTAATGTGTTAGGTCTTGTCTACAGGGTTGTTGTCTCTAATAGTGTTAGGTCTTGTCTACAGGGTTGTTGTCTCTAATAGTGTTAGGTCTTGTCTACAGGGTTGTTGTCTCTAATAGTGTTAGGTCTTGTCTACAGGGTTGTTGTCTCTAATAGTGTTAGGTCTTGTCTACAGGGTTGTTGTCTCTAATGGTTTGGATCTTGTCTACAGGGTTGTTGTCTCTAATAGTGTTAGGTCTTGTCTACAGGGTTGTTGTCTCTAATAGTGTTAGGTCTTGTCTACAGGGTTGTTGTCTCTAAGGGATTAGGTCTTGTCTACAGGGTTGTTGTCTCTAATAGTGTTAGGTCTTGTCTACAGGGTTGTTGTCTCTAATAGTGTTAGGTCTTGTCTACAGGGTTGTTGTCTCTAATGTGTTAGGTCTTGTCTACAGGGTTGTTGTCTCTAATGTGTTAGGTCTTGTCTACAGGGTTGTTGTCTCTAATGTGTTAGGTCTTGTCTACAGGGTTGTTGTCTCTAATAGTGTTAGGTCTTGTCTACAGGGTTGTTGTCTCTAATAGTGTTAGGTCTTGTCTACAGGGTTGTTGTCTCTAATAGTGTTAGGTCTTGTCTACAGGGTTGTTGTCTCTAATGTGTTAGGTCTTGTCTACAGGGTTGTTGTCTCTAATAGTGTTAGGTCTTGTCTACAGGGTTGTTGTCTCTAATGTGTTAGGTCTTGTCTACAGGGTTGTTGTCTCTAATGTGTTAGGTCTTGTCTACAGGGTTGTTGTCTCGTATGTGTTAGGTCTTGTCTACAGGGTTGTTGTCTCTAATAGTGTTAGGTCTTGTCTACAGGGTTGTTGTCTCTAATAGTGTTAGGTCTTGTCTACAGGGTTGTTGTCTCTAATAGTGTTAGGTCTTGTCTACAGGGTTGTTGTCTCTAATAGTGTTAGGTCTTGTCTACAGGGTTGTTGTCTAGTATGTGTTAGGTCTTGTCTACAGGGTTGTTGTCTCTAATAGTGTTAGGTCTTGTCTACAGGGTTGTTGTCTCTAATGTGTTAGGTCTTGTCTACAGGGTTGTTGTCTCTAATGGTTTGGATCTTGTCTACAGGGTTGTTGTCTCTAATAGTGTTAGGTCTTGTCTACAGGGTTGTTGTCTCGTATGTGTTAGGTCTTGTCTACAGGGTTGTTGTCTCTAATAGTGTTAGGTCTTGTCTACAGGGTTGTTGTCTCTAATGGTTTGGATCTTGTCTACAGGGTTGTTGTCTCTAATAGTGTTAGGTCTTGTCTACAGGGTTGTTGTCTCTAATAGTGTTAGGTCTTGTCTACAGGGTTGTTGTCTCTAATAGTGTTAGGTCTTGTCTACAGGGTTGTTGTCTCTAATAGTGTTAGGTCTTGTCTACAGGGTTGTTGTCTCTAATGTGTTAGGTCTTGTCTACAGGGTTGTTGTCTCTAATGTGTTAGGTCTTGTCTACAGGGTTGTTGTCTCGGGGTTGTTGTATGTGTTAGGTCTTGTCTACAGGGTTGTTGTCTCTAATAGTGTTAGGTCTTGTCTACAGGGTTGTTGTCTCTAATAGTGTTAGGTCTTGTCTACAGGGTTGTTGTCTCTAATAGTGTTAGGTCTTGTCTACAGGGTTGTTGTCTAGTATGTGTTAGGTCTTGTCTACAGGGTTGTTGTCTCTAATAGTGTTAGGTCTTGTCTACAGGGTTGTTGTCTCTAATGTGTTAGGTCTTGTCTACAGGGTTGTTGTCTCTAATGTGTTAGGTCTTGTCTACAGGGTTGTTGTCTCTAATAGTGTTAGGTCTTGTATACAGGGTTGTTGTCTCTAATAGTGTTAGGTCTTGTCTACAGGGTTGTTGTCTTTAATAGTGTTAGGTCTTGTCTACAGGGTTGTTGTCTCTAATAGTGTTAGGTCTTGTCTACAGGGTTGTTGTCTCTAATAGTGTTAGGTCTTGTCTACAGGGTTGTTGTCTCTAATGTGTTAGGTCTTGTCTACAGGGTTGTTGTCTCTAATAGTGTTAGGTCTTGTCTACAGGGTTGTTGTCTCTAATAGTGTTAGGTCTTGTCTACAGGGTTGTTGTCTCGTATGTGTTAGGTCTTGTCTACAGGGTTGTTGTCTCTAATAGTGTTAGGTCTTGTCTACGGGGTTGTTGTCTCTAATAGTGTTAGGTCTTGTCTACAGGGTTGTTGTCTCTAATAGTGTTAGGTCTTGTCTACAGGGTTGTTGTCTCTAATGTGTTAGGTCTTGTCTACAGGGTTGTTGTCTCTAATAGTGTTAGGTCTTGTCTACGGGGTTGTTGTCTCTAATAGTGTTAGGTCTTGTATACAGGGTTGTTGTCTCTAATAGTGTTAGGTCTTGTCTACAGGGTTGTTGTCTCTAATGGTGTTAGGTCTTGTCTACAGGGTTGTTGTCTCTAATAGTGTTAGGTCTTGTCTACAGGGTTGTTGTCTCT
Source organism: Oncorhynchus keta (assembly GCF_023373465.1). Lineage (NCBI taxonomy): Eukaryota > Metazoa > Chordata > Actinopteri > Salmoniformes > Salmonidae > Oncorhynchus > Oncorhynchus keta. The sequence continues at coordinate 23,675 of NW_026284126.1, forward strand.
AATGGTTTGGATCTTGTCTACAGGGTTGTTGTCTCTAATGTGTTAGGTCTTGTCTACAGGGTTGTTGTCTCTAATGTGTTAGGTCTTGTCTACAGGGTTGTTGTCTCTAATAGTGTTAGGTCTTGTCTACAGGGTTGTTGTCTCTAATAATGTTAGGTCTTGTCTACAGGGTTGTTGTCTCTAATAGTGTTAGGTCTTGTCTACAGGGTTGTTGTCTCTAATAGTGTTAGGTCTTGTCTACGGGGTTGTTGTCTCTAATAGTGTTAGGTCTTGTATACAGGGTTGTTGTCTCTAATAGTGTTAGGTCTTGTCTACAGGGTTGTTGTCTCTAATGGTGTTAGGTCTTGTCTACAGGGTTGTTGTCTCTAATAGTGTTAGGTCTTGTCTACAGGGTTGTTGTCTCTAATGGTTTGGATCTTGTCTACAGGGTTGTTGTCTCTAATAGTGTTAGGTCTTGTCTACAGGGTTGTTGTCTCTAATGGTGTTAGGTCTTGTCTACAGGGTTGTTGTCTCTAATAGTGTTAGGTCTTGTCTACAGGGTTGTTGTCTCTAATGGTTTGGATCTTGTCTACAGGGTTGTTGTCTCTAATGGATTAGGTCTTGTCTACAGGGTTGTTGTCTCTAGTGGAGTAGGTCTTGTCTACAGGGTTGTTGTCTCTAGTGGAGTAGGTATTGTCTACAGGGTTGTTGTCTCTACTGTGTTAGGTCTTGTCTACAGGGTTGTTGTCTCTAATAGTGTTAGGTATTGTCTACAGGGTTGTTGTCTCTAATAGTGTTAGGTCTTGTCTACAGGGTTGTTGTCTCTAATGTGTTAGGTCTTGTCTACAGGGTTGTTGTCTCTAATGTGTTAGGTCTTGTCTACAGGGTTGTTGTCTCTAATAGTGTTAGGTCTTGTCTACAGGGTTGTTGTCTCTAATGTGTTAGGTCTTGTCTACAGGGTTGTTGTCTCTAATAGTGTTAGGTCTTGTCTACAGGGTTGTTGTCTCTAATGTGTTAGGTCTTGTCTACAGGGTTGTTGTCTCTAATGTGTTAGGTCTTGTCTACAGGGTTGTTGTCTCTAATAGTGTTAGGTCTTGTCTACAGGGTTGTTGTCTCTAATAGTGTTAGGTCTTGTCTACAGGGTTGTTGTCTCTAATAGTGTTAGGTCTTGTCTACAGGGTTGTTGTCTCTAATAGTGTTAGGTCTTGTCTACAGGGTTGTTGTTCGGCGGTCGTCGTCACCGTCCTACTAGCCACTACCGATCCCTTTTCGTGTATCTGTTGGTTTTGGCCCTCCGGCCGTTCAGGTGGTGCTCGGCGGTCGTCGTCACCGTCCTACTAGCCACTACCGATCCCTTTTCGTGTATCTGTTGGTTTTGTCTGATTGTTTTCACCTGTGTGTTGTTTAGTTAATTAGTGTCTGTATATAATGTAGGTTGTCCCGCCCTTGTTTTGTGCGGGATTGTTTATTTTGTCATTTCGTTTCGTCTGTCGGTGTTTTTGTGTTTCTTATGCACCGGTTAGTCTGTTATCCTGTTTTGGATAATTTCACCCTGTGTGTATTTGGGTTGACCGTGTTTATTTTGTTCACCGGAGAATAAACTTTATATCGCTATCTGCTCTCTGCACCTGATTCCACCCACCTTGATTAGACGTGACACTATGTTCCTTTTCCTTCTTCTGTTTAGTCGGAATTAAACAGGATATAATGAGGACTACATGAAATATGCCTCTCTGCTGATAGGAATATAACAGGATATGATGAGGACTACATTTCTCTCTGCTGATAGGAATAGAACAGGATATAATGAGGACTACATTTCTGTCTGCTGATAGGAATAGAACAGGATATAATGAGGACTACATTTCTCTCTGCTGATAGGAATAGAACAGGATATAATGAGGACTACATTTCTCTCTGCTGATAGGAATATAACAGGATATAATGAGGATTACATTTCTCTCTGCTGATAGGAATAGAACAGGATATAATGAGGACTACATTTCTGTCTGCTGATAGGAATAGAACAGGATATAATGAGGACTACATTTCTGTCTGCTGATAGGAATAGAACAGGATATGATGAGGACTACATTTCTCTCTGCTGATAGGAATAGAACAGGATATAATGAGGACTACATTTCTGTCTGCTGATAGGAATAGAACAGGATATAATGAGGACTACATTTCTCTCTGCTGATAGGAATAGAACAGGATATAATGAGGACTACATTTCTCTCTGCTGATAGGAATATAACAGGATATAATGAGGACTACATTTCTCTCTGCTGATAGGAATAGAACAGGATATAATGAGGACTACATTTCTCTCTGCTGATAGGAATATAACAGGATATAATGAGGACTACATTTCTCTCTGCTGATAGGAATAGAACAGGATATAATGAGGACTACATTTCTCTCTGCTGATAGGAATATAACAGGATATAATGAGGACTACATTTCTCTCTGCTGATAGGAATAGAACAGGATATAATGAGGACTACATTTCTCTCTGCTGGACTCCAATGATGTCGCCGACAGAGATGGCAGCGTCGTGACTCGCCCATAATCAGACAGGTAATTCTTCCCACAGCAGCGGTCTATGAATGTATTGGGTCATAAAGAGGATGTGAATGTACTGGGGTCATAGAGGGGATGTGAATGATGTACTGGGTTGTAGAGGGGATGTGAATGTACTGGGTTGTAGAGGGGGTGTGAATGTACTGGGATCATAGAGCGGGTGTGAATGTACTGGGATCATAGAGGGGGTGTGAATGTACTGGGTCATGGAGGGGGTGTGAATGTGCTGGGTCGTAGAGGGGATGTGAATGATGTACTGGGTCATAGAGGGAGTGTGAATGTACTGGGTCATAGAGGTGGTGTGAATGTACTGGGTCATAGAGGGGGTGTGAATGTACTGGGTCATAGAGGGGGTGTGAATGTACTGGGTCATAGAGGGGGTGTGAATGATGTACTGGATCATTTGACATTCTTTTGGCGAAGAGTCAGGGAGGTTGAACTTGAGACCGTGGATTTACAGGAATCAGTACTGCGTTATTACCAGACCTGGGTTCAATTACAACAGAAAATATTTGAATTACTCATGGGGTTTGCTCTGGTCTAGCCAGAGTTCCAGATTGGCTGGGTTTACATTCATTACAACCAATTCTATTGGTTCCAAGGCGCCAAACAAGCTCAATCAAGCAGAGATTCAGTATTACAATTAGTGTAAATACTATTTGAACCCATGTTGTATCGCTACGGCTGTCTGCCTCGTGACAACCTTAACCTTTCAGAACAGCTAACCATGTGCCTGACAGCTCCTTATTGTAGGAATAATCAATATCAATACTCTCAATCTATTTATCTCTCTCCTTCTCAACACTCCCTCCCCCTAAACCTGTCCCTCTCCCTCACACTGTCCCTCACACTCACACCATCCCTCTCTTAAACCTGTCACTCTTCCTCCCACTCACACTGTCCCTCTCCCTCCCACTCACAATGTTCCTCCCCCTAAACCTGTCCCTCCCTCCCAACTCCCCTGTCCCTCTCCCTCCCACTCCCCCTGTCCCCCCCTTCCTGTCCCTCTCCCTCCCACTCACACTGTCCCATCCCCCCTAAACCTGTCCCTCTCCCTCCCAAACAGGGAACTATACACTATCATACTGACACCTGCTGGCCAAACATAGAACTACACTCTATCGTACTGAAACCTGCTGGCCAAAGACAGAACTACACTCTATCATACTGACACCTGCTGACCAAAGACAGAACTACACTCTATCATACTGACACCTGCTGGCCAAACAGGAAGCTACACTTTATTCTCACTAACAACGCTCCTCATTAAGACAATCTCTTCTGGGATACAGCAGTGAAATAATACATTTGGTTCTGCTGAATAATGATAATAATAGTGGTGAATATGATGATGTCCCAAATGGTACCCTGATTATTTAGTGTCTGTATGAGTCCCAAATGGTACCCTGATTATTTAGTGTCTGTAGGAGCCCCAAATGGTACCCTGATTATTTAGTGTCTGTAGGAGTCCCAAATGGTACCCTGATTATTTAGTGTCTGTAGGAGTCCCAAATGGTACCCTGATTATTTAGTGTCTGTAGGAGCCCCAAATGGTACCCTGATTATTTAGTGTCTGTAGGAGCCCCAAATGGTACCCTGATTATTTAGTGTCTGTAGGAGTCCCAAATGGTACCCTGATTATTTAGTGTCTGTAGGAGTCCCAAATGGTACCCTGATTATTTAGTGTCTGTAGGAGTCCCAAATGGTACCCTGATTATTTAGTGTCTGTTTGATTCCCAAATGGTACCCTGATTATTTAGTATCTGTACGAGCCCAAAATGGTACCCTGATTAATGGTACCATGTTCCAAATATAGTGCATTACTGTTGACAAGAGCCCAATGGAGAAATAGGGTGACATTTGGGATGATGATGATGATGATGGTGGTGGTGATGATGATGATGATGGTGGTGATGGTGGTGGAGGGGGATGGTAGTGATGATGATGATGGTGGTGATGGTGGTGGAGGGGGAGGGTAGTGATGATGATGATGGTGGTAGTGGTGGAGGGGGATGGTGGTGATGATGATGATGATGGTGATGGTGGTGGAGGGGATGGTAGTGATGATGATGATGGTGGTGGTGGTGGAGGGGATGGTGGTGGTGGTGATGGTGGAGGGGGGGTGGTGGTGGTGATGATGGTGGTGGTGGTGGTTATGGTGATGAAGATGATGATGATGGTGGTGATGAAGATGATGATGGTGGTGGAGGGGATGATGGTGGTGATGGTGGTGGTGGTGGTGGTGATGGTGATGAGGGTGGTGAAGATGATGGTGGTGGTGGTGGTGGTGATGGTGGTGGTGATGGTGGTAGTGATGGTGGTGGTGGTGATGAGGGTGGTGGTGATGATGGTGGTGGTGATGATGGTGGTGGTGATGATGGTGGTGGTGATGATGGTGGTGGTGATGATGAGGGTGGTGGTGATGATGGTGGTGGTGATGATGGTAGTGGTGGTGGTGATGATGGTGGTGGTGATGATGGTGGTGGTGATGATGGTAGTGGTGGTGATGAGGGTGGTGGTGATGATGGTGGTGGTGATGATGGTAGTGGTGGTGATGATGGTAGTGATGGTGGTGATGATGGTGGTGGTGGTGATGATGGTGGTGGTGGTGGTGATGATGAGGGTGGTGGTGATGATGGTGGTGGTTATTGTGATGAAGATGATGGTGGTGATGATGGTGGTGATGGTAGTGATGGTGGTGGTGGTGATGATGAGGGTGGTGGTGATGATGGTGGTGGTTATTGTGATGAAGATGATGGTGGTGGTGGTGGTGGTGGTGGTGATGATGGTGGTGATGGTAGTGATGGTGGTGGTGGTGATGATGGTGGTGGTGGTGATGATGGTAGTGATGGTGGTGGTGGTGGTGGTGGTGATGATGGTGGTGATGGTGGTGATGATGGTGGTGGTGGTGGTGGTGGTGGTGGTGATGATGGTGGTGATGGTAGTGATGGTGGTGGTGGTGATGATGGTGGTGGTGGTAGTGATGGTGGTGGTGATGATGAGGGGTGGTGGTGGTGATGATGGTAGTGATGGTGGTGGTGGTAGTGATGGTGGTGGTGATGATGAGGGTGGTGGTGGTGATGATGGTAGTGATGGTGGTGGTGGTGGTGATGATGAGGGTGGTGGTAGTGATGGTGGTGGTGGTGGTGATGGTGATGATGGTAATGATGGTAGTGATGGTGGTGATGGTGGTGATGATGGTGATGATGGTGGTGATGATGGTGGTGGTGGTGGTGATGAGGGTGGTGATGATGGTGATGATGGTGGTGATGATGGTGGTGGTGATGATGGTGGTGGTGGTGATGATGGTGGTGGTGGTGATGATGGTAGTGATGGTGGTGGTGGTGGTGATGATGAGGGTGGTGGTGATGATGGTGGTGGTGATGATGGTGGTGATGATGGTGGTGGTGATGATGGTGGTGGTGATGATGGTGGTGGTGATGATGAGGGTGGTGATGATGGTGGTGGTGATGATGGTGGTGGTGGTGGTGATGATGGTAGTGATGGTGGTGGTGGTGGTGATGATGAGGGTGGTGGTGATGATGGTGGTGGTTATTGTGATGAAGATGATGGTGGTGGTGGTGGTGGTGGTGGTGGTGGTGGTGGTGGTGGTGGTGAAGATGATGGTGATGATGGTGGTGGTGCTGGCTGTGATGATGATGATGGTAATGATGGTGGTGGTGGTGATGATGGTAGTGATGGTGATGAGGGTGGTGGTGATGATGGTGGTGGTTATTGTGATGAAGATGATGGTGGTGGTGGTGATGGTGCTGGTGGTGATGATGATGGTGGTGGTGATGATGGTGGTGGTTGTGGTGGTGATGATGGTGATAAAGAGGACATACGTCAAGAGATGTGCATGATGATGACAGCAGTTTCCAACAGAACTAAGACAGTTGGGCAATAGGGGTGTCTTTGGCAGCAGAAGTAATGACTCCACACTCCGATAGGTTTTATGCATCCATTGTAAGTTGATGTCTTATAGCCTGCCTTCTTGGATTCTAATGCCACTACTTTCAATGAAGAGAGAACGAGCTAGTTGTCATACAGGGATGAATTACAGTGCCTTGCAAAAGTATTCATCCCCCTTGGTGTTTTTCATATTTTGTTACATTACAAATTGTAATTTAAATGTATTTTTATTTGGATTTCATGTGATGGACATACACAATATAGTCCTAATTGGTGAAGTGAAATGAAAAAATGACTTGTTTCAAAATTATAAACTGAAAAGTGATGCGTGCATATCTATTCACCCCTTTGCTGTGAAGCCCCTAAATAAGATCTGTGCAACCAATTACCTTCAGAAGACACACAATTAGTTAAATAAAGTCCACCTGTGTGCAATCTAAGTGTCACATGATCTGTCACATGATCTCAGCATATATACACCTGTTCTGAACGGCCCCAGAGTCTGCAACACCATAAAGCAAGGGGCACCACCAAGCAAGCGGCTCCATGAAGACCAAGGAGTTCTCCAAACAGGTCACGGACAAAGGTTTGGAGAAGTACAGATCCATCCAGGCCTCAATCCAATTGAGAACCTGGGTTATGACTTAAAGACTGCTGTACACCAGCGGAACCAATCCAACTTGAAGGAGCTGGAGATGTTATATATGGGAGACATCCCAGTGGCTAGATGTGCCAAGCTTATAGAGACATACCCCAAGAGACGTGCAGCTGTAATTGGTGCAAAAGGTGGCTCTACAAAGTATTGACTGTAGTGGGGTGAATAGTTATACACGCTCAAGTTTTCTGTTTTTTTGTCTTATTTCTTGTTTGTTTCACAATAAAAAATATTTTGCAACGTCAGGCATGTTGTGTAAATCAAATGATACAAACCCCCCAAAAATACATTTTAATTCCAGGTTGTAAGGTGACAAAATAGGAAAAATGCCAAGGAGGGTGAATACTTTCACAAGCCACTGTATCTCCTATAGGGGTTGAATACATCATGTGTAAACAGTGCATTTGGAAAGTATTCAAACCCCTTGACTTTTCCACATTTTGTTATATTACAGCCTTATTCTAAAATGTGTAATATTCATTTTCCCTCAATGTTAACACAATGCCCCAATTAGAAACGTTTTCAAATGTATTAAAAAAAAAAACTGAAATATCACATTTTCATAACTCTTCAGACACTTTACTCGGTACGTTGTAGAAACACCTTTGGCAGTAATTTCAGCCCTTGGGTATGACGATACAAACTTGGCACAACTGTATTTGGGGAGTTTCTCTGCATTCTTCTCTGCAGATTCTCTCAAGCTCTGTCAGGTAGGATGGAAAGCGTTGCTGCACAGCTATTGTCAGTTCTCTCCAGAGATATTAGATCGGGTCAAGTCCAAGCCCGGTTGGGCCACTCAAGGACATTCAGAGACTTGTCCCGAAGCCACTCCCTGTATTGTCCTGGCTGTGTGCTTAGGGTTATTGTCCTGTTGGAAGGTGAACCTTCGCCCCAGTCTGTGGTGCTGAGCGCTTTGGAGCAGGTTTTCATCAAGGATCCCTCTTTACTCTGCTCTGTTCATCTTTCCTTGATCCCGACTAGTCTCCCAGTCTCTGCCGCTGAAAAACATCCCCACAGCATGATGCTGCCTCCACCATGCTTCACTGTAGGGATGGTGTCAGGTTTCCTCCAGACGTGAAGCTTGGCATTCAGGCTAAAGAGTTCAATCTTGATTTCATCAGATCAGAGAATCTTGTTTCTCATGGTCTGAGAGTCCATTAGGTGCCTTTTGGCAAACTCCAACCAGGCTGTCATGTGCCTTTTACTGAGGAGTGGCTTCCACCTGGGCACTCTACCATAAAATCCTGATTGGTGGAGTGCTGCAGAGATGATTGTTCTTCTGGAAGGTTCTCCCATCTCCACAGAGGAAATATGGAGCTCTATCAGAGTGACCATTGTTCTTTGTCACCTCTCCCCCGATTGCTCAGTTTGGCCGGACGGCCAGCTCCAGGGAAGAGTCTTCAATTTAAGAATTTTGGAGGCCACACTGTTCTTGTGGACCTTCAATGCTGTAGACCTTTTTTGGTACCCTTCCCCAGATATGTGCCTGACACAATCCTTTCTTTGAGCTCTTCGGACAATTCCTTTGACCTCATGGCTTCAATCAATCAATCAAATGTATTTATAAAGCCCTTTTTACAACAGCCGATGTCACAAAGTGCTGTACATAAACGCAGCATAAAACCCCAGACAGCAGCAATGCAGATGTAGAAGCACCGGGGCTAGGAAAAACTCCCTAGTAAGGCCAGAACCTAGCAAGTAACCCCAGAGGAACCAGGCTCTGAGGGGTGGCCAGTCCTCCCCTAGCTGTGCCAGGTGAAGATTATAACAGAACACGGCCATTATGTTCAAGGTTCATAGATGACCAGCAGGGTCAGATAATAATCACAGTGGTTGTAGGGGGCCCAACAGGCCAGCACTTCAGGAGTTAATGTCAGTTAGCTTTTCATAGCCAATCATTCAGAGTTAGAGACAGCAGGTGCGGGAAGAGATTGAGTCCAAAACAGCAGGTCCTAGACAAGGTAGCAAGTTCAGTGAACAGACAGCCTTTCCAAATCATGTCCAATCAATTTCATTTAAAACAGAGTGGACTCCAATCCAAGGTAGAAGCATCTCAGGGATGAATGTATAAAAACCTATTTTTGCTTTGTCATTATGGCATATTGTGTGTAGAGTAGTAGCCAAAAAGTTTTGGAGAATGACACAAATATTAATTTCCACAAAATCTGCTGCCTCAGTGTCTTTAGATATTTTTGTCAGATGTTACTATGGAATACTGAAGTAGAATTACAAGCATTTCATAAGTGTCAAAGACTTTTATTGACAATTACATGAAGTTGATGCAAAGAGTCAATATTTGCAGTGTTGACCCTTCTTTCTCAAGACCTCTGCAATCCACCCTGGCATGCTGTCAATTAACATCCTGACTGATGGCAGCCCATTCTTGCATAATCAATGCTTGGAGTTTGTCAGAATGTGTGGGTTTTGTCAACCCACCCACCCAATGCGGTTAAGGTCTGGGGAGTTTCCTGGCCATGGACCCAAAATATCAATGTTTTGTTCCCAGAGCCACTTATTTATCACTTTTGCCTTATGGCAAGGCACTCCATCATAATGGTAAATGCATTGTTCGTCACCAAACTGTTCCTGGATGGTTGGGAGAAGTTGCTCGATAGATGTGTTAAATGATCTCTTATTCATGGCTGTGTTCTTTGGCAAATTCAGAGTGAGCCCAATTTCGGGCTGAGAAACAACCCCACACATGAATGGCTCCGGATGCTTTACTGTTGGCATGACACAGGACTGATGGTAGCGCCACCTTGTCTTCACGGGACAAGCTTTTTTTCAAGATGCCCCAAACAATCGGAAAGGGGGATTCATCAGAGAAACACTAATTGTAATCCTCAGCAGTCCAATCCTTTCCTTTTGCAGAATATCAGTCTGTCCCTGATGTTTTTCCTGGAGAGAAGTGGCTTCTTTGCTGCCCTGCTTGACACCGGGACATCCTCCAAAGGTCTTCTCCTCACTGTGCATGCAGATGCACTCACACCTGCCTGCTGCCATTCCTGAGAAAGCTCTGTGCTGGTGGTGCCCTGATCCCGCAGCTGAATCAACTTTAGGAGACGGTCCTGGCACTTGCTGGACGTTCTTGGGCGCCCTGAAGCCTTCTTCAACACAATTGAAGGACTTAATGATCCAATAAATAGTTGATTTAGGTGCAATCTTACTGGGAGCAATAACCTTGCCTGTGAAGCCCATTTCGTGCAGAACAATGATTCCAAGCACACCCTCCTTTTGAAGCTTCCAGTCTGTTATTCGAACTTAATCAGCCATTATCCTGGAGTCATCTCTTCACTGTTGACATTGAGACTGGTGTTTTGTGGGTACTATTTAATGAAGCTGCCAGTTAAGGACTTGTGAGGTGTCTGTGTTCTGCTATTCTGTGTTGAGCATTTAACAAATAAACAGGTACTCCTATATGCTTAATTTAGGAGTTATTTATTTAACTTTAGTTGTGGTACAAACGTTGGCCTAAATGTTGCGATTTTTAATACATTAAAGTCTCCCATTAATAAAGCATTAAAAACAAAGCAAAATAACCTGAGCATGTCTACCTCTAAGCTTCCCATCATCTCCAATCCAAAATCAAATCTAGAATCGGCTTTCTATTTCGCAACAAAGCCTCCTTCACTCACGCCGCCAAACTTACACTAGTAAAACTGACTATCCTACCGATCCTCGACTTCGGCGATGTCATCTACAAAATGGCTTCCAATACTCTACTCAGCAAACTGGATGCAGTTTATCACAGTGCCATCCGCTTTGTTACTAAAGCACCTTATACCACCCACCACTGCGACCTGTATGTTCTAGTCAGCTGGCCCTTGCTACATATTCGTCGCCAGACCCACTGGCTCCAGGTCATCCACAAGTCCATGCTAGTTAAAGCTCCGTCTTATCTCAGTTCACTGGTCACGATGGCAACACCCACCCGTAGCATGCGCTCCAGCAGGTGTATCTCACTGATCATCCCTAAAGCCAACACCTCATTTGGCCACCTTTCCTTCCAGTTCTCTGCTGCCTGTGACTGGAACGAATTGCAAAAATCATTGAAGTTGGAGACTTTTATCTCCCTCACCAACTTTAAACATCTGCTATCCGAGCAGCTAACCGATCGCTGCAGCTGTACATAGTTGTGATTGATGTCTATCAACAATGACAAAACACAGGGGTCTGACAATATAGAATCTAGATGGAAAATTACTGAGGATAATAGTGGATTATATTGCCACATCTTCTATTTAAACCTACTAGAGAGTGTGTGCCCTCAGGCCTGGAGGGAAGCCAGAGTCATTCCTCTACCCAAGAATAGTAAAGCCCCATTTACTGGCTCAAATAGCCAACCAATCAGCCTGCTACCAACCCTTAGTAAACTTTGACCAGATACTGTCGGAAGGCAGTCTCTTCTCACAGTAGAATGACTGGCAGGAGACAGTCTCTCCTCACAGTAGACTGACTGGCAGGGGATAGTCTCTACTCACAATAGACTGAATGGTAGACTGACTGGCAGGAGACAGTCTCTACTCACAGTAGACTGACTGGCAGGAGACAGTCTCTCCTCACAGTAGACTGACTGGCAGGTGATAGTCTCTACTCACAGTAGACTGAATGGTAGACTGACTGGCAGGAGACAGTCTCTTCTCCCAGTAGACTGACTGGCAGGAGGCGGTCTCTACTCACAGTAGACTGCATGGTAGACTGACTGGCAGGAGACAGTCTCTTCTCCCAGTAGAATGACTGGCAGAAGACAGTCTCTCCTCACAGTAGACTGACTGGCAGGGGATAGTCTCTACTCACAGTAGACTGAATGGTAGACTGACTGGCAGGAGACAGTCTCTCCTCACAGTAGACTGACTGGCAGGTGATAGTCTCTACTCACAGTAGACTGAATGGTAGACTGACTGGCAGGAGACAGTCTCTTCTCCCAGTAGACTGACTGGCAGGAGGCGGTCTCTTCTCACTGCTTTTGTTCAAAAGGTAAATACACACGTTGTTTGAACACCTTCTGTTCCAGGAGAAACCTTACGTCATCTCTGAGTGATACAGCCAACTCAGCACAGCACAGGAAAGCTTTTTAACCCCTCAGCAGCAGATCTCAGGAACAATGTTGACTGGGTCCCAAATTATAGCGTATACCCTTTTCCCGCTATAGTGCACAACTTTTGACTAGAGCCCTATGTGCGTCTATATAGGGCATAGGCTACCATGTGGGACTCTGTTGCTGAAACCCTGGACTCAACTGGGCCTCCTACAACAACATATTATAACTTTTATCATAGCAGA